>NW_027140388.1:0-46185 GCF_036365525.1 Heterodontus francisci | reverse complement strand
TAATTTTCCACATTGTCGGGTAGATGCCAGTGTTGTAGCTGTACTGGAACAGCTTGGCTAATGGCACGGTCAGTTCTGGAGCACAGGTCTTCAGTAATATTGCTGGATTGTTGTCAGGACCCACAGCCTTTGCAGTATCCAGTGCCTTCAGTCGTTTCTTGATATCACGCGGAGTGAATTGAATTGGCATCTGTGATGCTGGGGACCTCAGGAGGAGGCCATAGGTTAAGAGTCAACTGCATTGGTGTGGGTCTGGAGAAACACATATAGGCCCAGACAGTTCAGAGAAAGTTCACCAGGCTTATTCCTGGGATGAGGAGTTTGTCTTATGAGGAAAGGTTGGGCCTATACTCCGTGGAGTTTAGGAGAATGAGAGATGATCTTTTTGAAACATATAAGATTCTGAGGAGGGTAGATGCTGAGAGGATGTTTCCTCTCGTGGGGGAATCTAGAACTAGAGGGCACAGTTTCAAATTAAGGGGTCTCCCATTTAAGACGGAGATGAAGAGGAATTTCTTTTATTCATTCATGCCATGTAGGCATCACTGGCTAGGACAGCATTTTTTGTTCATCCCTAATTGCCCTTGATCTTCTTTGAGGATCATTAGTGTTTGGAATTGTCTTCCCCGGAGAGCAGAAGGGGCTGGGCCATTGAATATATTGAAGGCTGAGTTAGACAGACTTTTTATTTACTTTATTTTTGTTTATTTAGAGATACAGCACTGAAACAGGCCCTTCGGCCCACCGAGTTTGTGCCGACCATCAACCACCCATTTATACTAATCCTACATTAATCCCATATTCCTACCACATCCCCTCAATTCCCCTACCACCTACCTATACTAGGGGCAATTTACAATGGCCAATTTACCTATCAACCTGCAAGTCTTTGGCTGTGGGAGGAAACCGGAGCACCCGGCGAAAACCCACGCGGTCACAGGGAGAACTTGCAAACTCCGCACAGACAGTACCCAGAATCAAACCTGGGTCCCTGGAGCTGTGAGACTGCGGTGCTAACCACTGCGCCTGATTGACAAGCGAGTCAAGGGTTATGTGAGACAGGCAGGAAGGTGCAGTTAAGGCCACAATCTGATCAGCCATGATATTACTTAATAGCAGAGCAGGTGTGAGGGGCTGAATGGCCTACTCCTGCTCCTGTTTCTTATGTAGACTGGGTAAGGACGGCAGGTTTCCTTCCCTAAACGACATTAGTGAGCCAGTTAGATTTTTCCAAAAATCCAACAGCTTCATGGGCACTTTTCCTGAAACCAGCTTTTTATTGCCACATTTATTTATTTAAAATTGATTCAAATTCAAAATTTCCATGGTGGGATTTGAACTCGTGTTCTCTGGATTAGTACTCCAGTAATAATTCTACTACTGTACCCTCATAACATATCGTCTTAACAACTGAATTCTCAACCTTTTATTGAAGTGTTTCTACAAGTTCCCAAACTCTTTCTGATGAGATTAAAGTTCACATTCTAAAATATTAATGTATTATTTTTCTTGTAGACTGGTTGATCTGCCTGTTGGGTGGGTCTTCCCACTTTTACCAATCTGTCTTCTACAGAAACCCCATTTCTGTCTCCCAAAATACTTTGACAAAGAAGAATTAAATTCACCCCCCCTCCCCCCCCCCCAAAGCGTGTTCTTCAGGTGGCATGGGGTCAGGGAGTGGGTGGAGGTGGGGGAGGGGATTGGGTGGGTGGTGGGTAATCAGCCCGAACTGGGAGGCTCAACAGAAAATAGGGTCTCGAACCCTGTTGCAATAATCAGGGGGAGCCGCCTGCACCCTCAGACACACAACCCATCGTGTGGCCAGGTAGTCGGGGTTCCTGTATCACAGGCAATGGGCATCAGCCCAGCGGGTGGAGGGGGGTGGGGGGAATGGGAAGGAGGAGAATGAGAGGGGGATATCGGGAGGGACAGAATGGGAGGGGGGGGCATGGGGGAAAGGGGAAGTGGGAGCAAAAGTGGGGAATGAGAGAGGGAGAAGGGGAGTGGTGGAGGAAACTGGAGGTGGGTGGGGAGGGGTACAATAGAGGAGGGGGTGTGGGGGAGAATGGGAACTGGGGAAGGAGGGTAATGGGGAAGCAGGATTCAGTCAGTACACCAACACTGGGAGCTGCTGTGAATTTTTTTCCAGTTTGCAGAGAGGTTTCTGCCTTTTAAGGAAATGAGATATTGATTCTTCACTAAATAGCTCCTGGGCCGGAGAGTTGGGGGTGGCCTTGTCTGGATTGGTGATTTATGACCTTTGTCAAGATTTCACCAAGCACCCAGATTCACCTTTCAAACATGTCTGTGAGTTCAAAGTGCTTCAACATCAGTTCCCTCCTCCTTCCCGGGATGTGGGCAGTAAGCATGAATTTAGACATCCAATACCTCTCCTCACGAGTCAACATCCTCGAACCACAATATTCCTCAATCTCACCGACCCACCTCCTCCCCATGTCCCTCAATCCCACCGACCCACAGCCTCCCCATATCCCTCGACTGCATCTCACCGGGAGACCAACCCTGGTTCAATGAAGAGTGCAGGAGGGTATGCCAGGAGCAGCACCAGGCAAACCTCAAAATGAGGTGTCAACCTACTGAAGCTACAGCACAGGACTGCTTGAATGCTAAATAGTGGAGGCAGCATGCAATAGACAGAGCTGAGTGATCCCAGAACCAACCAATTAGATCTAAGCTCTGCAGTCCTGCCACATCCAGTCATGAATGGTGATGGGCAATTAAACAACTAACTAGAGCAGGTGGCTCCACAAATATCCCCATCCTCAATGATGGGGGAGCCCAGAACATCAGTGCGAAAGATAAGGCTGAAGCATTTGCAACAATCTTCAGCCAGAAGTGCCAAATTAATGATCCATCTCAGCCTCCTCCTGAGGTCCCCAGCATCACAGATGTCAGTCTTCAGCCAATACAATGCTCTCCGCGTGATATCAAGAAACGACTGAAGGCACTGGATACTGCAAAGGCTATGGTCCCTGACAGCATTCTGGCAATAGTACTGAAGGCCTGTGCTCCAGAACTTGCCACGCCCCTAGCCTCGCTGTTCTAGTACAGCTACAACACTGGCATCTACCCAGCAATGTGGAAAATTGCTCAGGTATGTCCTGTACACAAAAAGCAGGATAAATCCAACACGGCCAATTACTGCCTTAACAGTCTACTCTCGATCATCAGTAAAGTGATGGAAGGGGTGATAGCCAGTGCTATCAAGCAGCACTTGCTTAGCAATAACCTGCTCAGTGACGCTCAGTTTGGGTTTCGGCAGGGCCACTCAGCACCAGACCTCATTACAGCCTTGGTCCAAACATGGGCAAAAGAGCTGAACTCCAGAGTTGAGGTGATAATGACTGCCCTTGACATCAAGGTAGCATTTGACTGAGTATGGCATCAAGGAGCCCTAGCAAAACTGGAGTCCATGGGAATCAGGGGGAAAATTCTATGCTAGTTGGAGTCAAACCTAGCACAAAGGAAGATGGTTGTGATTGTGGGAGGGCAATCATCTCAGTCCCAGGACATCACTGCAGGAGTTTCTCAGGGTTGTGTCCTAGGCCCAACCACCTTCAGCTGCTTCATCGATGACCTTCCCTCCATCATAAGGTCAGAAGTGGGGAGGTTCGCTGACTGCACAATGTTCAGCACTATTCGCAACTCCTCAGGTACTGAAGCAGTCCGTGTCCAGATGCAGCAAGACCTGGACAATATCCAGGTTTGTGCTGATAAGTGGCAAGTAACACAAGTGCCAGGCAAAGACCATCTCCAACAAGAGAGTATCTAACCATCCCCCCTTGATGTTCAATGGTATTACCTTGCTGAATCCCCAACTACCAACATCCTGGGGGTTGCCATTGACCAGAAACTGAACTGGAGTAGCCACATAAATGCTGTGGCTACAAGAGCAGGTCAGAGGCTAGGAATTCTGCAGCGAGGAACTCATCTCTTGTCTCCCCAGTGCTTGTCAACGTCAGGAGTGTGATGGAATACTGTCCACTTGCCTGGATGGGTGCAGCTCCAACAACACTCAAGAAGCTTGACACCATCCAGGACAAAGCAGCCCGCTTGATTGGCACCCCATCTACAAACATTCACTCCCTCCACCACCGACACACAGTGGCAGCAGTGTACATCATCTACAAGATGCACTGCAGCAACGCACCAAGGCTGCTTAGGCAGCACCTTCCAAACCCACGACCTCTACCACCTCGAAGGACAAGAGCAGCAGATGCATGGGAACATCACCACCTACAAGTTCCCCTCCAAGTCACACACCGTCCTGACTTGGAACTATATCGCCGTTCCTTCACTGTCGCTGGGTCAAATTCCTGGAACTCCCTTCCTAACAGCACTGTGGGTGTACCTACCTCACATGGACTGCAGCGGTTCAAGAAGGCAGCTCACCACCACCTTCTCAAAAGCAGTTGGGATGGGAAATAAATGCTGGAACGATTAAAAAAAATATATTTGCCAATCCCTTCTCTTTCTCTCTGACTGAACCTCTCATTGTCTGTTGACCCCATTTCCTTCCCATTCATTCCACAGCTGGATTCTGAGGCTTCAATTCTGATCTAACTCTGCCTGTTGTCTGTTTCCTTGTCTCTGTGCAGCTTGCTTTTGGAAATACTGCGTCTGAGAATCAATCCCTTCCCAGGATTTTACTGCAGCAACAATCCATAAATATTGGATGTCCACACAGAATTATTCACCTCTGTGTTGTCATTGTGTGTAGCTGAATATTGATTCGGGAGCTCCCACGATTGACAATATAATTTTCAACGCATGAGGAACCCTCCTCGCTTGTACGAGAGACTTCACAAAATGATGATTGATTTTCAGGACTCTGCAACGAGCAACAGCCAGGAGAAATAACACAGGGTCATTAAAATATGATGTTATTTTAAATTTGCTTTGACTACTTTTGTCGATTAGTTGTAGGAGATGAGGGTAAAAAACAGCTATTTAACTGGGTGAGGTAGTTGGAGGTTGGAACTCGTGTGATCAAACCTCCCGGATAACATCCAACTAGAATTGGAAACTCTGTGGAGAAAGCTTTGCTGTCAGTCTGTCATATTCAATAAAACCCTTAACTTTAGTGCAGTGGATTTGATGCTGTCCAGAGTTGATGTTTAGATATAGACCCTTCCCCCTGTGGGATCTGGATTCAAGTCCAGTAAAACTAATGGTGTGTCTGTCTCTTTCTGCTGGGTGTGAGGGTCCAACACAAAATGAGCTTGGGGCATTCAGTTTCAACACATTCTCACTCTCAAGAAAATGATGTGACCAATGGGACAATCTCACACTGGTGCAGAGGCCAATGCTTCTCTGAGGTGGCAGCGAAGGTATGTCAGTGGACAGGAGTACAGAGAGTTTTGCTTCTACACTATTGTATTCCTCTCCAGTAGCAGCTGAGGATTTGAGCGCCTCCCCAGTCGGTGGCAGATGTTAAAGATCGCCCAAGTGTGCCTCTCTCTGCTGAATTTCCCTCTCCCATCCTGCATCAGCATATGCTGCCATCATTCAGCATGGCTGAGACCAGACACTGAGCACCTCAAACTCACTCCCATCCTGTGAGACTGGGTGTTGTTATGCTCACACTTACACCCACTGGGTGTTGGCGCTCTCGGAGTTACACCCACTGGATGTTAGTGGGCTCATATGCTTGGCTACAACTGACAGGAATCTGTCCAGCAAGCACCTGGGGGAGCCTTAACAAGAGAAAGCCATTTGGCCCATTAATCCCATGCTATCTACAGACCCTGAACACACTCTCCCCTATCACAGACTCTACTCACCCATTTAATTTCTTGAGGGAAAGTTCTATGTAAATACTCCCTTCGCCACAAAATCTCCAAAATAATCCTCCACTCTCACCCCACCCCCTACACTCTCTTCAGCCCCGCTCCCCCATTTCCCCCTCCCCCACCACTGGCTCTGTTTTCTAAGGACTGAATGCAGTCAGCATCAGAGCCTGTTACACCTCCAAACGTTTCTTCCAATCAGTGGCTTCGCTCGAGGTTAGTTCCTTTTAACCCTTTGTCACCTAATCCCGTCCTCACAGTCCCTGCTTACACATCGACAACAGCAGGTTGCATTTATATAGCGCCGTTAACATAGTAAAACATCCCAACGCACTTCACAGTATTGATTATGAAATTAAATTTGACACTGAGTCAGACAAGGAGATATTAGGACAAGTGACCAAAAGCTTAGTCTGAGAGGTAGATTTTAAGGAGAGTCTTAAAGGAACATTTTGAGCCAACCTTGTGCTGTGGCTCAGACAAAAAGCTTTGAATAAGCATGAGACCATTGAGTGTATGGAATGGATTTGATTCATACAGTACAGGTGATCAATCCATAAACTACCAAGAGGTCGCAATTCGGGTTTCTCTCACTCTTTCCTCCTGACTTGGCCTTGCAACTTCAGGGTTCACAACAAAGCTGGTATTTCATGCGTAGATATAGATTAGAACTCCCTTATGAGATACTTCACAAGTTAAGATTACACTAGCAAGGCAGATAAAGTGGAACCAGTGGATGTCATATATTTGGATTTGCAAAAAGGAGTCAACAAGGTGCCACATAAAAGGTTGTTGCACAAGATAAGGGCTGATGGGTTTGGGAATAATCTATTAGCATGGATAGAGGATTAGTTAAAGGACAGAAAATGGAGAGTAGGAAAAACGAGGCATTTTCAAGTTGGCAGGCTGTAACTGATGGGGTGCAGCAAGGATCAGTGCTGGGGCCCCAGCTATTTACAAACTATATGAATGACCTTGATGAAAGGACCGATAGTAATGTATCCAAGTTTGTTGATGATACAGGCTTGGTGGGAATGTAAGATGTGAGGAGGAGTTACAATCAGGTGAGGAGGGGTCGCCAGACTCCCCTCTTGTCCTTCCTCTTGTTTGACCACAACAGGGTCTATTCCTTTTTAAACAGTGGATGTGCTTACCACTTTAATGAGTGTTTAACCTTTTACCTTTGTTGTGATCATAAAAGAACCAACTGGACAGGTTTTCTTGAGTTTAAACAAGAAAGAGGTGTGTTTATTGTACTTAAAAAATCTAAACCCGATCAAAATAAAATTTAAAAAACTATGCCACACTTTCACTCATGCACGCACATGAGAATCACACACACACACAAATAGATTACAGAGTGATGAGGAATAGATTTGGGTGGGAGTAGAGTTCAGAACAAATAAAAAATAATATACAGACTGTGGTGTCTGGTAAGTCAGTTGTCTGCTGGCTGTAGATGTGGTTTTGAGGTCTCTGACGAGTACAGGTAGTTTGCTGCTGTCCCACCAGATTCAGGTTTTTCCTGGAGACAGTGATGTAGGTGGATTTCTTTCCCGGGGTGTCTGAGGAAATGTTAAGACTTGGATGTTCCACAATTGCACACAGGTTTCAAAAAATGTGCAGTATATCTAGAGAAAGAGAGAGAAAGACACACACTGGGGTTCTGCCTGGTGAGCACTCGCAACTTGTCTGACATTTATAACAAAACTCCCAGTTTACACAGCCTGGGAAGGCAGTCACATGGTTGTCAAATGTACTTCTTTGCAATTTGATTAGATTCAAATCTAGGAATTCTCCAAATCTCTCTGGTCCCATTGTTTCAAGACGGCTTTGAAGGTTTTGCCTTTAGAAGTGAAGCTGTTAGCTGATTCAGGTTAGTACTGTTCTGGTAAAGGTTAGCTGAGGTACTGTTCTGGTGGTGGTTAGCTGAGGTATTGTTATAGTGATGGTTAGTTGAGATATGGTTCTGGTGATGGTTTGCTGAGGTATTGTTCTGGTGAAGGTTTGCTGAGGTATTGTTTTGGTGATGGTAAGCTGAGATATTGTTCTGGTGGTGGTTAGCTGAGGTATTGTTCCGGTGGTGGTTAGCTGAGGTATTGTTCTGGTGCTGGTTAGCTGAGATATTGTTAAGGTGATGGTTAGCTGAGGTATTGTTCTGGTGCTGGTTAGCTGAGATATTGTTCTGGTGATGGTTAGCTGAGATATGGTTCCGGTGATGGATGGCGGGGGTATAGTTCTGGTGGTGGTTAGCTGAGGTATTGTTCTGGTGGTGGTTAGCTGAGATATTGTTAAGGTGATGGTTAGCTGAGGTATTGTTCCGGTGCTGGTTAGCTGAGATATTGTTAAGGTGATGGTTAGCTGAGATATGGTTCCGGTGATGGATGGCGGGGGTATAGTTCTGGTGGTGGTTAGCTGAGGTATTGTTCTGGTGGTGGTTAGCTGAGATATTGTTAAGGTGATGGTTAGCTGAGGTATTGTTCCGGTGCTGGTTAGCTGAGATATTGTTCTGGTGGTGGTTAGCTGAAATATTGTAAAGGTGATGGTTAGCTGAGATATGGTTCTGGTGATGGTTTGCTGAGATACTGTTCTGGTGATGGTTTGCTGAGATATTGTTCTGGTGATGGTTTGCTGAGGTAATGTTCTGGTGATGGTTTGCTGAGATATTGTTCTGGTGATGGTTAGCTGAGATATTGTTCTGGTGATGGTTTACTGAGGTATTGTTTTGGTGATGGTTAGCTGAGATATTGTTCTGGTGATGGTTAGCTGAGATATTGTTCTGGTGATGGTTTGCTGAGGTAATGTTCTGGTGATGGTTTGCTGAGATATTGTTCTGGTGATGGTTAGCTGAGATATTGTTCTGGTGATGGTTTACTGAGGTATTGTTTTGGTGATGGTTAGCTGAGATATTGTTCTGGTGCTGGTTAGCTGAGATATTGTTAAGGTGATGGTTAGCTGAGATATTGTTAAGGTGATGGTTAGCTGAGGTATTGTTCTGGTGGTGGTTAGCTGAGGTATTGTTCTGGTGCTGGTTAGCTGAGATATTGTTAAGGTGATGGTTAGCTGAGGTATTGTTCTGGTGCTGGTTAGCTGAGATATTGTTCTGGTGATGGTTAGCTGAGATATGGTTCCGGTGATGGATGGCGGGGGTATAGTTCTGGTGGTGGTTAGCTGAGGTATTGTTCTGGTGGTGGTTAGCTGAGATATTGTTAAGGTGATGGTTAGCTGAGGTATTGTTCTGGTGCTGGTTAGCTGAGATATTGTTCTGGTGGTGGTTAGCTGAAATATTGTAAAGGTGATGGTTAGCTGAGGTATTGTTCCGGTGCTGGTTAGCTGAGATATTGTTCTGGTGGTGGTTAACTGAAATATTGTAAAGGTGATGGTTAGCTGAGATATGGTTCTGGTGATGGTTTGCTGAGATACTGTTCTGGTGATGGTTTGCTGAGATATTGTTCTGGTGATGGTTTGCTGAGGTAATGTTCTGGTGATGGTTTGCTGAGATATTGTTCTGGTGATGGTTAGCTGAGATATTGTTCTGGTGATGGTTTACTGAGGTATTGTTTTGGTGATGGTTAGCTGAGATATTGTTCTGGTGATGGTTAGCTGAGATATTGTTCTGGTGATGGTTAGCTGAGATATTGTTCTGGTGATGGTTTGCTGAGGTAATGTTCTGGTGATGGTTTGCTGAGATATTGTTCTGGTGATGGTTAGCTGAGATATTGTTCTGGTGATGGTTTACTGAGGTATTGTTTTGGTGATGGTTAGCTGAGATATTGTTCTGGTGATGGTTAGCTGAGATATTGTTCTGGTGATGGTGTACTGAGGTATTGTTTTGGTGATGGTTAGCTGAGATATTGTTCTGGTGATGGTTAGCTGAGGTATTGTTTCGGTGATGGTTTGCTGAGGTATTGTTTTGGTGATGGTTTGCTGTGATATTGTTCTGGTGATGGTTTGCTGAGGTATTGTTTTGGTGATGGTTAGCTGAGGTATTGCTCTGGTGATGGTTAGCTGTGATATTGTTATGGTGATTGTTAGCTGAGATATTGTTATGGTGATTGTTAGCTGTGATATTGTTCTGGTGCTGGTTAGCTGAGATATTGTTCTGGTGATGGTTAGCTGAGATATTGTTAAGGTGATGGTTAGCTGAGATATTGTCAAGGTGATGGTTAGCTGAGGTATTGTTCTGGTGGTGGTTAGCTGAGATATTGTTAAGGTGATGGTTAGCTGAGATATTGTTAAGGTGATGGTTAGCTGAGGTATTGTTCTGGTGGTGGTTAGCTGAAATATTGTTAAGGTGATGGTTAGCTGAGATATTGTTAAGGTGATGGTTAGCTGAGGTATTGTTCTGGTGGTGGTTAGCTGAGATATTGTTAAGGTGATGGTTAGCTGAGATATTGTTCTGGTGGTGGTTAGCTGAGATATTGTTAAGGTGATGGTTAGCTGAGATATTGTTAAGGTGATGGTTAGCTGAGGTATTGTTCTGGTGGTGGTTAGCTGAGATATTGTTAAGGTGATGGTTAGCTGAGATATTGTTAAGGTGATGGTTAGCTGAGGTATTGTTCTGGTGCTGGTTAGCTGAGATATTGTTCTGGTGATGGTTAGCTGAGATATGGTTCCGGTGATGGATGGCGGGGGTATAGTTCTGGTGGTGGTTAGCTGAGGTATTGTTCTGGTGGTGGTTAGATGAGATATTGTAAAGGTGATGGTTAGCTGAGATATTGTTATGGTGAATGTTAGCTGAGATATTGTTAAGGTGATGGTTAGCTGAGGTATTGTTCCGGTGCTGGTTAGCTGAGATATTGTTCTGGTGGTGGTTAGCTGAAATATTGTAAAGGTGATGGTTAGCTGAGATATGGTTCTGGTGATGGTTTGCTGAGATACTGTTCTGGTGATGGTTTGCTGAGATATTGTTCTGGTGATGGTTTGCTGAGGTAATGTTCTGGTGATGGTTTGCTGAGATATTGTTCTGGTGATGGTTAGCTGAGATATTGTTCTGGTGATGGTTTACTGAGGGATTGTTTTGGTGATGGTTAGCTGAGATATTGTTCTGGTGATGGTTAGCTGAGATATTGTTCTGGTGATGTTTTGCTGAGGTAATGTTCTGGTGATGGTTTGCTGAGATATTGTTCTGGTGATGGTTAGCTGAGATATTGTTCTGGTGATGGTTTACTGAGGTATTGTTTTGGTGATGGTTAGCTGAGATATTGTTCTGGTAATGGTTTACTGAGGTATTGTTTTGGTGATGGTTAGCTGAGATATTGTTCTGGTGATGGTTAGCTGAGGTATTGTTTCGGTGATGGTTTGCTGAGGTATTGTTTTGGTGATGGTTTGCTGTGATATTGTTCTGGTGATGGTTTGCTGAGGTATTGTTTTGGTGATGGTTAGCTGAGGTATTGCTCTGGTGATGGTTAGCTGAGATATTGTTATGGTGATTGTTAGCTGAGATATTGTTATGGTGATTGTTAGCTGTGATATTGTTCTGGTGCTGGTTAGCTGAGATATTGTTCTGGTGATGGTTAGCTGAGATATTGTTAAGGTGATGGTTAGCTGAGATTTTGTTAAGGTGATGGTTAGCTGAGGTATTGTTCTGGTGCTGGTTAGCTGAGATATTGTTAAGGTGATGGTTAGCTGAGATATTGTTAAGGTGATGGTTAGCTGAGGTATTGTTCTGGTGGTGTTTAGCTGAGATATTGTTAAGGTGATGGTTAGCTGAGGTATTGTTCTGGTGGTGGTTAGCTGAGATATTGTTAAGGTGATGGTTAGCTGAGATATTGTTCTGGTGGTGGTTAGCTGAGATATTGTTAAGGTGATGGTTAGCTGAGATATTGTTAAGGTGATGGTTAGCTGAGGTATTGTTCTGGTGGTGGTTAGCTGAGATATTGTTAAGGTGATGGTTAGCTGAGATATTGTTAAGGTGATGGTTAGCTGAGGTATTGTTCTGGTGCTGGTTAGCTGAGATATTGTTCTGGTGATGGTTAGCTGAGATATGGTTCCGGTGATGGATGGCGGGGGTATAGTTCTGGTGGTGGTCAGCTGAGGTATTGTTCTGGTGGTGGTTAGATGAGATATTGTAAAGGTGATGGTTAGCTGAGATATTGTTATGGTGAATGTTAGCTGAGATATTGTTAAGGTGATGGTTAGCTGAGATATTGTTATGGTGATGGTTAGTTGAGATATGGGAGATATGGTTCTGGTGATGGTTAGCTGAGATACTGTTCTGGTGATGGTTTGCTGAGATATTGTTCTGGTGAGGGTTAGCTGAGGTATTGTTCTGGTGATGGTTTGCTGAGGTAATGTTCTGGTGATGGTTTGCTGAGGTATTGTTTTGGTGATGGTTAGCTGAGATATTGTTCTGGTGATGGTTAGCTGAGATATTGTTCTGGTGATGGTTTACTGAGGTATTGTTTTGGTGATGGTTAGCTGAGATATTGTTCTGGTGATGGTTAGCTGAGATATTGTTCTGGTGATGGTTTACTGAGCTATTGTTTTGGTGATGGTTAGCTGAGATATTGTTCTGGTGATGGTTAGCTGAGGTATTGTTTCGGTGATGGTTTGCTGAGGTATTGTTTTGGTGATGGTTTGCTGAGATATTGTTCTGGTGATGGTTTGCTGAGGTATTGTTTTGGTGATGGTTAGCTGAGATATTGTTCTGGTGATGGTTAGCTGAGGTATTGCTCTGGTGATGGTTAGCTGAGATATTGTTATGGTGATTGTTAGCTGAGATATTGTTATGGTGATTGTTAGCTGAGATATTGTTATGGTGATGGTTAGTTGAGATATGGGAGATATGGTTCTGGTGATGGTTAGCTGAGATATTGTTCTGGTGATGGTTTGCTGAGATATTGTTCTGGTGAGGGTTAGCTGAGATATTGTTCTGGTGATGGTTAGCTGAGATATTGTTCTGGTGATGGTTTGCTGAGGTATTGTTTTGGTGATGGTTAGCTGAGATATTGTTCTGGTGATGGTTAGCTGAGGTATTGTTTCGGTGATGGTTTGCTGAGGTATTGTTTTGGTGATGGTTTGCTGAGATATTGTTCTGGTGATGGTTTGCTGAGGTATTGTTTTGGTGATGGTTAGCTGAGATATTGTTCTGGTGATGGTTAGCTGAGGTATTGCTCTGGTGATGGTTAGCTGAGATATTGTTATGGTGATTGTTAGCTGAGATATTGTTATGGTGATTGTTAGCTGAGATATTGTTATGGTGATGGTTAGTTAAGATATGGGAGATATGGTTCTGGTGATGGTTAGCTGAGATATTGTTCTGGTGATGGTTTGCTGAGATATTGTTCTGGTGAGGGTTAGCTGAGATATTGTTCTGGTGATAGTTAGCTGAGATATGTTTCTGGTGAAGATTTGCTGAGGTATTGTTCTGGTGGTGGTTAGCTGAGATATTGTTCTGGTGATGGTTTGCTGAGGTATTGTTCTGGTAATGGTTTGCTGAGGTATTGTTTTGGTGATGGTTAGCTGAGATATTGTTCTGGTGATGGTTAGCTGAGATATTGTTCTGGTGATGGTTAGCTGAGGTATTGTTTTGGTGATGGTTAGCTGAGATATTGTTCTGGTGATGGTTAGCTGAGGTATTGTTTCGGTGATGGTTTGCTGAGGTATTGTTTTGGTGATGGTTTGCTGAGATATTGTTCTGGTGATGGTTTGCTGAGGTATTGTTTTGGTGATGGTTAGCTGAGATATTGTTATGGTGATTGTTAGCTGTGATATTGTTCTGGTGATGGTCTGCTGAGGTATTGGTCTGGTGATGGTTTGCTGAGGTATTGTTCTGGTGATGGTTTGCTGAGATATTGTTATGGTGATTGTTAGCTGAGATATTGTTCTGGTGATGGTTCGCTGAGATATTGTTCTGGTGATGGTCTGCTGAGGTATTGGTCTGGTGATGGTTAGCTGAGGTATTGTTCTGGTGGTGGTTAGCTGAGATATTGTTCTGGTGACGGTTAGCTGAGATATTGTTCTGGTGGTGGTTAGCTGAGATATTGTTCTGGTGATGGTTAGCTGAGATATTGTTCTGGTGATGGTCTGCTGAGGTATTGGTCTGGTGATGGTTAGCTGAGGTATTTTTCTGGCGGTGGTTAGCTGAGATATTGTTCTGGTGGTGGTTAGCTGAGATATTGTTCTGGTGATGGTTAGCTGAGATATTGTTCTGGTGATGGTCTGCTGAGGTATTGGTCTGGTGATGGTTAGCTGAGGTATTGTTCTGGTGGTGGTTAGCTGAGATATTGTTCTGGTGACGGTTAGCTGTGGTATTGTTCCAGTGATGGTTAGCTGAGAAATTGTTCAGGTGGTGGTTAGCTGAGATATTGTTCTGGTGATGGGTAGCTGAGGTATTGTTCCAGTGATGGTTAGCTGAGAAATTGTTCTGGTGGTGGTTAGCTGAGATATTGTTCTGGTGATGGGTAGCTGAGGTATTGTTCCGGTCATGGTTAGCTGAGATATTGTTCCGCTGGTGTGTAGCTGAGATATTGTTCTGGTGGTGGTTAGCTGAGGTATTGTTCCGGTGGTGGTAAGCTGAGATATTGTTCTGGTGATGGTTAGCTGAGATATTGTTCTGGTGGTGGCTACCTGAGGTATTGTTCCGGAGGTGGTAAGCTGAGATATTGTTCTGGTGATGGTTAGCTGAGGTATTGTTCTGGTGGCGGTTAGCTGAGGTATTGTTCTGGTGATGGTTAGCTGAGACATTGTTCTGGTGATGGTTAGCTGAGGTCTTGTTCCGGTGGTGGTTAGCTGAGATATTGTTCTGGTGATGGTAAGCTGAGGTATTGTTCTGGTGGTGGCTGAGCTCAGATATTGTTCTGGTGGTGTTTAGATGTGGTATTGTTCTGGTGATGGTTAGCTGAGATATTGTTCTGGTGGTGGTTAGCTGAGATATTGTTAAGGTGATGGTTTGCTGAGGTATTGTTCTGGTGGTGATCAGCTGAGATATTGTTCTGGTGATGGTTAGCTGAGATATTGTTCTGGTGATGGTTTGCTGAGGTATTGTTCTGGTGATGGTTTGCTGAGATATGGTTCTGGTGATGGCTAGATGTGGTATTGTTCTGGTGATGGTTAGCTGAGATATTGTTCTGGTGGTGATTAGCTGAGATATTGTTCTGGTGATGGTTAGCTGAGATATTCTTCTCGTGATGGTTAGCTGAGATATTGATCTGGTGATGGTTAGCTGAGGTATTGTTCTGGTGGTGGTCAGCTGAGGTATTGTTCTGGTGATGGTTAGCTGAGGTATTGTTCCGGTGGTGTTTAGCTGAGGTATTGTTCCGGTGGTGGTTGGCTGAGATCATGTTCTGGTGATGGTTAGCTGAGATATGGTTCTGGTGATGGTCAGCTGAGATATTGTTCTGGTGAGGGTCTGCTGAGATATTGTTCTGGTGGTGGTTAGCTGAGATATTGTTCTGGTGGTGGTTAGCTGAGATATTGTTCTGGTGATGGACAGCTGAGGTATTGTTCTGGTGATGGTCAGCTGAGATATTGTTCTGGTGATGGTTAGCTGAGATATTGTTCTGGTGATGGTCTGCTGAGATATTGTTCTGGTGATGGTCTGCTGAGATATTGTTCTGGTGGTGGCTAGCTGAGATATTGTTCTGGTGATGGACAGCTGAGGTATTGTTCTGGTGATGGTCAGCTGAGATATTGTTCTGGTGATGGTTAGCTGAGATATTGTTCTGGTGGTGGTTAGCTGAGATATTGTTCTGGTGATGGACAGCTGAGATATTGTTCTGGTGATGGTTAGCTGAGATATTGTTCTGGTGATGGACAGCTGAGATATTGTTCTGGTGATGGTCTGCTGAGATATTGTTCTGGTGGTGGTTAGCTGAGATATTGTTCTGGTGATGGCTAGCTGAGATATTGTTCTGGTGGTGGTTAGCTGAGATATTGTTCTGGTGATGGACAGCTGAGATATTGTTCTGGTGATGGTCTGCTGAGATATTGTTCTGGTGGTGGTTAGCTGAGATATTGTTCTGGTGATGGCTAGCTGAGATATTGTTCTGCTGGTGGTTAGCTGAGATATTGTTCTGGTGGTAGTTTGCTGAGGTATGGATCTGGTGATGGTTAGCTGAGATATTGTTCTGGTGATGGTTTGCTGAGATATTGTTCTGGTGGTGATTAGCTGAGATATTGTTCTGGTGATGGCTAGCTGAGGTATGGTTCTGGTGATGGTCAGCTGAGATATTGTTCTGGTGATGGTTTGCTGAGATATTGTTCTGGTGAGGGTTAGCTGAGATATTGTTCTGGTGATGGTTAGCTGAGGTATTGATCTGGTGATGGTCAGCTGAGATATTGTTCTGGTGATGGTTTGCTGAGATATTGTTCTGGTGAGGGTTAGCTGAGATATTGTTCTGGTGATGGTTAGCTGAGGTATTGTTCCGGTGGTGTTTAGCTGAGGTATTGTTCCGGTGGTGGTTGGCTGAGATATGGTTCTGGTGATGGTTAGCTGAGATATTGTTCTGGTGATGGACAGCTGAGATATTGTTCTGGTGGTGGTTAGCTGAGATATTGTTCTGGTGATGGTCTGCTGAGATATTGTTCTGGTGATGGTTAGCTGAGATATTGTTCTGGTGATGGACAGCTGAGAAATTGATCTGGTGATGATTAACTGAGGTATTGTTCTGGTGATGGTCAGCTGATATATTGTTCTGGTGATGGTTAGCTGAGATATTGTTCTGGTGATGGTCTGCTGAGATATTGTTATGGTGATGGTCTGCTGAGATATTGTTCTGGTGGTGGCTAGCTGAGATATTGTTCTGGTGATGGACAGCTGAGGTATTGTTCTGGTGATGGTCAGCTGAGATATTGTTCTGGTGATGGTTAGCTGAGATATTGTTCTGGTGTTGGTTAGCTGAGATATTGTTCTGGTGATGGACAGCTGAGATATTGTTCTGGTGATGGACAGCTGAGATATTGTTCTGGTGATGGTTAGCTGAGATATTGTTCTGGTGATGGACAGCTGAGATATTGTTCTGGTGATGGTCTGCTGAGATATTGTTCTGGTGGTGGTTAGCTGAGATATTGTTCTGGTGATGGACAGCTGAGATATTGTTCTGGTGATGGCTAGCTGAGGTATGGTTCTGCTGGTGGTTAGCTGAGATATTGTTCTGGTGATGGTTAGCTGAGATATTGTTCTGGTGGTGGTTAGCTGAGATATTGTTCTGGTGGTAGTTTGCTGAGGTATGGATCTGGTGATGGTTAGCTGAGATATTGTTCTGGTGATGGTTTGCTGAGATATTGTTCTGGTGGTGATTAGCTGAGATATTGTTCTGGTGATGGCTAGCTGAGGTATGGTTCTGGTGATGGTCAGCTGAGATATTGTTCTGGTGATGGTTTGCTGAGATATTGTTCTGGTGAGGGTTAGCTGAGATATTGTTCTGGTGGTGGTTAGCTGAGGTATTGATCTGGTGATGGTCAGCTGAGATATTGTTCTGGTGATGGTTTGCTGAGATATTGTTCTGGTGAGGTTTAGCTGAGATATTGTTCTGCTGGTGGTTAGCTGAGATATTGTTCTGGTGATGGCTAGCTGAGGTATGGTTCTGGTGATGGTCAGCTGAGATATTGTTCTGGTGATGGTTAGCTGAGATATTGTTAAGGTGATGGTTAGCTGAGATATTGTCAAGGTGATGGTTAGCTGAGGTATTGTTCTGGTGGTGGTTAGCTGAGATATTGTTAAGGTGATGGTTAGCTGAGATATTGTTAAGGTGATGGTTAGCTGAGGTATTGTTCTGGTGGTGGTTAGCTGAAATATTGTTAAGGTGATGGTTAGCTGAGATATTGTTAAGGTGATGGTTAGCTGAGGTATTGTTCTGGTGGTGGTTAGCTGAGATATTGTTAAGGTGATGGTTAGCTGAGATATTGTTCTGGTGGTGGTTAGCTGAGATATTGTTAAGGTGATGGTTAGCTGAGATATTGTTAAGGTGATGGTTAGCTGAGGTATTGTTCTGGTGGTGGTTAGCTGAGATATTGTTAAGGTGATGGTTAGCTGAGATATTGTTAAGGTGATGGTTAGCTGAGGTATTGTTCTGGTGCTGGTTAGCTGAGATATTGTTCTGGTGATGGTTAGCTGAGATATGGTTCCGGTGATGGATGGCGGGGGTATAGTTCTGGTGGTGGTTAGCTGAGGTATTGTTCTGGTGGTGGTTAGATGAGATATTGTAAAGGTGATGGTTAGCTGAGATATTGTTATGGTGAATGTTAGCTGAGATATTGTTAAGGTGATGGTTAGCTGAGGTATTGTTCCGGTGCTGGTTAGCTGAGATATTGTTCTGGTGGTGGTTAGCTGAAATATTGTAAAGGTGATGGTTAGCTGAGATATGGTTCTGGTGATGGTTTGCTGAGATACTGTTCTGGTGATGGTTTGCTGAGATATTGTTCTGGTGATGGTTTGCTGAGGTAATGTTCTGGTGATGGTTTGCTGAGATATTGTTCTGGTGATGGTTAGCTGAGATATTGTTCTGGTGATGGTTTACTGAGGGATTGTTTTGGTGATGGTTAGCTGAGATATTGTTCTGGTGATGGTTAGCTGAGATATTGTTCTGGTGATGTTTTGCTGAGGTAATGTTCTGGTGATGGTTTGCTGAGATATTGTTCTGGTGATGGTTAGCTGAGATATTGTTCTGGTGATGGTTTACTGAGGTATTGTTTTGGTGATGGTTAGCTGAGATATTGTTCTGGTAATGGTTTACTGAGGTATTGTTTTGGTGATGGTTAGCTGAGATATTGTTCTGGTGATGGTTAGCTGAGGTATTGTTTCGGTGATGGTTTGCTGAGGTATTGTTTTGGTGATGGTTTGCTGTGATATTGTTCTGGTGATGGTTTGCTGAGGTATTGTTTTGGTGATGGTTAGCTGAGGTATTGCTCTGGTGATGGTTAGCTGAGATATTGTTATGGTGATTGTTAGCTGAGATATTGTTATGGTGATTGTTAGCTGTGATATTGTTCTGGTGCTGGTTAGCTGAGATATTGTTCTGGTGATGGTTAGCTGAGATATTGTTAAGGTGATGGTTAGCTGAGATTTTGTTAAGGTGATGGTTAGCTGAGGTATTGTTCTGGTGCTGGTTAGCTGAGATATTGTTAAGGTGATGGTTAGCTGAGATATTGTTAAGGTGATGGTTAGCTGAGGTATTGTTCTGGTGGTGTTTAGCTGAGATATTGTTAAGGTGATGGTTAGCTGAGGTATTGTTCTGGTGGTGGTTAGCTGAGATATTGTTAAGGTGATGGTTAGCTGAGATATTGTTCTGGTGGTGGTTAGCTGAGATATTGTTAAGGTGATGGTTAGCTGAGATATTGTTAAGGTGATGGTTAGCTGAGGTATTGTTCTGGTGGTGGTTAGCTGAGATATTGTTAAGGTGATGGTTAGCTGAGATATTGTTAAGGTGATGGTTAGCTGAGGTATTGTTCTGGTGCTGGTTAGCTGAGATATTGTTCTGGTGATGGTTAGCTGAGATATGGTTCCGGTGATGGATGGCGGGGGTATAGTTCTGGTGGTGGTCAGCTGAGGTATTGTTCTGGTGGTGGTTAGATGAGATATTGTAAAGGTGATGGTTAGCTGAGATATTGTTATGGTGAATGTTAGCTGAGATATTGTTAAGGTGATGGTTAGCTGAGATATTGTTATGGTGATGGTTAGTTGAGATATGGGAGATATGGTTCTGGTGATGGTTAGCTGAGATACTGTTCTGGTGATGGTTTGCTGAGATATTGTTCTGGTGAGGGTTAGCTGAGGTATTGTTCTGGTGATGGTTTGCTGAGGTAATGTTCTGGTGATGGTTTGCTGAGGTATTGTTTTGGTGATGGTTAGCTGAGATATTGTTCTGGTGATGGTTAGCTGAGATATTGTTCTGGTGATGGTTTACTGAGGTATTGTTTTGGTGATGGTTAGCTGAGATATTGTTCTGGTGATGGTTAGCTGAGATATTGTTCTGGTGATGGTTTACTGAGCTATTGTTTTGGTGATGGTTAGCTGAGATATTGTTCTGGTGATGGTTAGCTGAGGTATTGTTTCGGTGATGGTTTGCTGAGGTATTGTTTTGGTGATGGTTTGCTGAGATATTGTTCTGGTGATGGTTTGCTGAGGTATTGTTTTGGTGATGGTTAGCTGAGATATTGTTCTGGTGATGGTTAGCTGAGGTATTGCTCTGGTGATGGTTAGCTGAGATATTGTTATGGTGATTGTTAGCTGAGATATTGTTATGGTGATTGTTAGCTGAGATATTGTTATGGTGATGGTTAGTTGAGATATGGGAGATATGGTTCTGGTGATGGTTAGCTGAGATATTGTTCTGGTGATGGTTTGCTGAGATATTGTTCTGGTGAGGGTTAGCTGAGATATTGTTCTGGTGATGGTTAGCTGAGATATTGTTCTGGTGATGGTTTGCTGAGGTATTGTTTTGGTGATGGTTAGCTGAGATATTGTTCTGGTGATGGTTAGCTGAGGTATTGTTTCGGTGATGGTTTGCTGAGGTATTGTTTTGGTGATGGTTTGCTGAGATATTGTTCTGGTGATGGTTTGCTGAGGTATTGTTTTGGTGATGGTTAGCTGAGATATTGTTCTGGTGATGGTTAGCTGAGGTATTGCTCTGGTGATGGTTAGCTGAGATATTGTTATGGTGATTGTTAGCTGAGATATTGTTATGGTGATTGTTAGCTGAGATATTGTTATGGTGATGGTTAGTTAAGATATGGGAGATATGGTTCTGGTGATGGTTAGCTGAGATATTGTTCTGGTGATGGTTTGCTGAGATATTGTTCTGGTGAGGGTTAGCTGAGATATTGTTCTGGTGATAGTTAGCTGAGATATGTTTCTGGTGAAGATTTGCTGAGGTATTGTTCTGGTGGTGGTTAGCTGAGATATTGTTCTGGTGATGGTTTGCTGAGGTATTGTTCTGGTAATGGTTTGCTGAGGTATTGTTTTGGTGATGGTTAGCTGAGATATTGTTCTGGTGATGGTTAGCTGAGATATTGTTCTGGTGATGGTTAGCTGAGGTATTGTTTTGGTGATGGTTAGCTGAGATATTGTTCTGGTGATGGTTAGCTGAGGTATTGTTTCGGTGATGGTTTGCTGAGGTATTGTTTTGGTGATGGTTTGCTGAGATATTGTTCTGGTGATGGTTTGCTGAGGTATTGTTTTGGTGATGGTTAGCTGAGATATTGTTATGGTGATTGTTAGCTGTGATATTGTTCTGGTGATGGTCTGCTGAGGTATTGGTCTGGTGATGGTTTGCTGAGGTATTGTTCTGGTGATGGTTTGCTGAGATATTGTTATGGTGATTGTTAGCTGAGATATTGTTCTGGTGATGGTTCGCTGAGATATTGTTCTGGTGATGGTCTGCTGAGGTATTGGTCTGGTGATGGTTAGCTGAGGTATTGTTCTGGTGGTGGTTAGCTGAGATATTGTTCTGGTGACGGTTAGCTGAGATATTGTTCTGGTGGTGGTTAGCTGAGATATTGTTCTGGTGATGGTTAGCTGAGATATTGTTCTGGTGATGGTCTGCTGAGGTATTGGTCTGGTGATGGTTAGCTGAGGTATTTTTCTGGCGGTGGTTAGCTGAGATATTGTTCTGGTGGTGGTTAGCTGAGATATTGTTCTGGTGATGGTTAGCTGAGATATTGTTCTGGTGATGGTCTGCTGAGGTATTGGTCTGGTGATGGTTAGCTGAGGTATTGTTCTGGTGGTGGTTAGCTGAGATATTGTTCTGGTGACGGTTAGCTGTGGTATTGTTCCAGTGATGGTTAGCTGAGAAATTGTTCAGGTGGTGGTTAGCTGAGATATTGTTCTGGTGATGGGTAGCTGAGGTATTGTTCCAGTGATGGTTAGCTGAGAAATTGTTCTGGTGGTGGTTAGCTGAGATATTGTTCTGGTGATGGGTAGCTGAGGTATTGTTCCGGTCATGGTTAGCTGAGATATTGTTCCGCTGGTGTGTAGCTGAGATATTGTTCTGGTGGTGGTTAGCTGAGGTATTGTTCCGGTGGTGGTAAGCTGAGATATTGTTCTGGTGATGGTTAGCTGAGATATTGTTCTGGTGGTGGCTACCTGAGGTATTGTTCCGGAGGTGGTAAGCTGAGATATTGTTCTGGTGATGGTTAGCTGAGGTATTGTTCTGGTGGCGGTTAGCTGAGGTATTGTTCTGGTGATGGTTAGCTGAGACATTGTTCTGGTGATGGTTAGCTGAGGTCTTGTTCCGGTGGTGGTTAGCTGAGATATTGTTCTGGTGATGGTAAGCTGAGGTATTGTTCTGGTGGTGGCTGAGCTCAGATATTGTTCTGGTGGTGTTTAGATGTGGTATTGTTCTGGTGATGGTTAGCTGAGATATTGTTCTGGTGGTGGTTAGCTGAGATATTGTTAAGGTGATGGTTTGCTGAGGTATTGTTCTGGTGGTGATCAGCTGAGATATTGTTCTGGTGATGGTTAGCTGAGATATTGTTCTGGTGATGGTTTGCTGAGGTATTGTTCTGGTGATGGTTTGCTGAGATATGGTTCTGGTGATGGCTAGATGTGGTATTGTTCTGGTGATGGTTAGCTGAGATATTGTTCTGGTGGTGATTAGCTGAGATATTGTTCTGGTGATGGTTAGCTGAGATATTCTTCTCGTGATGGTTAGCTGAGATATTGATCTGGTGATGGTTAGCTGAGGTATTGTTCTGGTGGTGGTCAGCTGAGGTATTGTTCTGGTGATGGTTAGCTGAGGTATTGTTCCGGTGGTGTTTAGCTGAGGTATTGTTCCGGTGGTGGTTGGCTGAGATCATGTTCTGGTGATGGTTAGCTGAGATATGGTTCTGGTGATGGTCAGCTGAGATATTGTTCTGGTGAGGGTCTGCTGAGATATTGTTCTGGTGGTGGTTAGCTGAGATATTGTTCTGGTGGTGGTTAGCTGAGATATTGTTCTGGTGATGGACAGCTGAGGTATTGTTCTGGTGATGGTCAGCTGAGATATTGTTCTGGTGATGGTTAGCTGAGATATTGTTCTGGTGATGGTCTGCTGAGATATTGTTCTGGTGATGGTCTGCTGAGATATTGTTCTGGTGGTGGCTAGCTGAGATATTGTTCTGGTGATGGACAGCTGAGGTATTGTTCTGGTGATGGTCAGCTGAGATATTGTTCTGGTGATGGTTAGCTGAGATATTGTTCTGGTGGTGGTTAGCTGAGATATTGTTCTGGTGATGGACAGCTGAGATATTGTTCTGGTGATGGTTAGCTGAGATATTGTTCTGGTGATGGACAGCTGAGATATTGTTCTGGTGATGGTCTGCTGAGATATTGTTCTGGTGGTGGTTAGCTGAGATATTGTTCTGGTGATGGCTAGCTGAGATATTGTTCTGGTGGTGGTTAGCTGAGATATTGTTCTGGTGATGGACAGCTGAGATATTGTTCTGGTGATGGTCTGCTGAGATATTGTTCTGGTGGTGGTTAGCTGAGATATTGTTCTGGTGATGGCTAGCTGAGATATTGTTCTGCTGGTGGTTAGCTGAGATATTGTTCTGGTGGTAGTTTGCTGAGGTATGGATCTGGTGATGGTTAGCTGAGATATTGTTCTGGTGATGGTTTGCTGAGATATTGTTCTGGTGGTGATTAGCTGAGATATTGTTCTGGTGATGGCT
Source organism: Heterodontus francisci (assembly GCF_036365525.1). Taxonomy (NCBI): domain Eukaryota; kingdom Metazoa; phylum Chordata; class Chondrichthyes; order Heterodontiformes; family Heterodontidae; genus Heterodontus; species Heterodontus francisci. Next base: position 22,786 of record NW_027140388.1, on the reverse strand, counting down.
AGCTGAGGTATGGTTCTGGTGATGGTCAGCTGAGATATTGTTCTGGTGATGGTTTGCTGAGATATTGTTCTGGTGAGGGTTAGCTGAGATATTGTTCTGGTGATGGTTAGCTGAGGTATTGATCTGGTGATGGTCAGCTGAGATATTGTTCTGGTGATGGTTTGCTGAGATATTGTTCTGGTGAGGGTTAGCTGAGATATTGTTCTGGTGATGGTTAGCTGAGGTATTGTTCCGGTGGTGTTTAGCTGAGGTATTGTTCCGGTGGTGGTTGGCTGAGATATGGTTCTGGTGATGGTTAGCTGAGATATTGTTCTGGTGATGGACAGCTGAGATATTGTTCTGGTGGTGGTTAGCTGAGATATTGTTCTGGTGATGGTCTGCTGAGATATTGTTCTGGTGATGGTTAGCTGAGATATTGTTCTGGTGATGGACAGCTGAGAAATTGATCTGGTGATGATTAACTGAGGTATTGTTCTGGTGATGGTCAGCTGATATATTGTTCTGGTGATGGTTAGCTGAGATATTGTTCTGGTGATGGTCTGCTGAGATATTGTTATGGTGATGGTCTGCTGAGATATTGTTCTGGTGGTGGCTAGCTGAGATATTGTTCTGGTGATGGACAGCTGAGGTATTGTTCTGGTGATGGTCAGCTGAGATATTGTTCTGGTGATGGTTAGCTGAGATATTGTTCTGGTGTTGGTTAGCTGAGATATTGTTCTGGTGATGGACAGCTGAGATATTGTTCTGGTGATGGACAGCTGAGATATTGTTCTGGTGATGGTTAGCTGAGATATTGTTCTGGTGATGGACAGCTGAGATATTGTTCTGGTGATGGTCTGCTGAGATATTGTTCTGGTGGTGGTTAGCTGAGATATTGTTCTGGTGATGGACAGCTGAGATATTGTTCTGGTGATGGCTAGCTGAGGTATGGTTCTGCTGGTGGTTAGCTGAGATATTGTTCTGGTGATGGTTAGCTGAGATATTGTTCTGGTGGTGGTTAGCTGAGATATTGTTCTGGTGGTAGTTTGCTGAGGTATGGATCTGGTGATGGTTAGCTGAGATATTGTTCTGGTGATGGTTTGCTGAGATATTGTTCTGGTGGTGATTAGCTGAGATATTGTTCTGGTGATGGCTAGCTGAGGTATGGTTCTGGTGATGGTCAGCTGAGATATTGTTCTGGTGATGGTTTGCTGAGATATTGTTCTGGTGAGGGTTAGCTGAGATATTGTTCTGGTGGTGGTTAGCTGAGGTATTGATCTGGTGATGGTCAGCTGAGATATTGTTCTGGTGATGGTTTGCTGAGATATTGTTCTGGTGAGGTTTAGCTGAGATATTGTTCTGCTGGTGGTTAGCTGAGATATTGTTCTGGTGATGGCTAGCTGAGGTATGGTTCTGGTGATGGTCAGCTGAGATATTGTTCTGGTGATGGTTTGCTGAGATATTGTTCTGGTGAGGGTTAGCTGAGATATTGTTCTGGTGGTGGTTAGCTGAGGTATTGATCTGGTGATGGTCAGCTGAGATATTGTTCTGGTGATGGTTTGCTGAGATATTGTTCTGGTGGTGGTTTGCTGAGGTATGGATCTGGTGATGGTTAGCTGAGATATTGTTCTGGTGGTGGTTTGCTGAGATATTGTTCTGGTGGTAGTTTGCTGAGGTATGGATCTGGTGATGGTTAGCTGAGATATTGTTCTGGTGATGGTTAGCTGAGGTATTGATCTGGTGATGGTCAGCTGAGATATTGTTCTGGTGATGGTTTGCTGAGATATTGTTCTGGTGAGGGTTAGCTGAGATATTGTTCTGCTGGTGGTTAGCTGAGATATTGTTCTGGTGATGGCTAGCTGAGGTATGGTTCTGGTGATGGTCAGCTGAGATATTGTTCTGGTGATGGTTTGCTGAGATATTGTTCTGGTGATGGTTTGCTGAGATATTGTTCTGGTGGTGGTTTGCTGAGGTATGGATCTGGTGATGGTTAGCTGAGATATTGTTCTGGTGGTGGTTTGCTGAGATATTGTTCTGGTGGTAGTTTGCTGAGGTATGGATCTGGTGATGGTTAGCTGAGATATTGTTCTGGTGATGGTTAGCTGAGGTATTGATCTGGTGGTGGTTAGCTGAGATATTGTTCTGGTGGTAGTTTGCGGAGGTATAGATCTGGTGATGGTTAGCTGAGATATTGTTCTGGTGATGGTTAGCTGAGGTATTGATCTGGTGCTGGTTAGCTGAGATATTGTTCTGGTGGTGGTTAGCTGAGATATTGTTCTGGTGGTGGTTAGCTGAGATATTGTTCTGGTGGTAGTTTGCTGAGGTATTGATCTGGTGGTGGTTAGCTGAGATATTGTTCTGGTGGTAGTTTGCTGAGGGATGGATCTGGTGACGGTTAGCTGAGATATTGTTCTGGTGATGGTTAGCTGAGGTATTGATCTGGTGGTGGTTAGCTGAGATATTGTTCTGGTGGTGGTTAGCTGAGATATTGTTCTGGTGGTAGTTTGCTGAGGTATGGATCTGGTGATGGTTAGCTGAGATATTGTTCTGGTGGTGATTAGCTGAGATATTGTTCTGGTGATGGCCAGCTGAGGTATGGTTCTGGTGATGGTCAGCTGAGATATTGTTCTGGTGATGGTTAGCTGAGATATTGTTCTGGTGGTGATTAGCTGAGATATTGTTCTGGTGATGGCTAGCTGAGGTATTGTTCTGGTATTGGTTATCTCAGATATTGTTAAGGTGATGGTTAGCTGAGGTATTGATCTGGTGGTGGTTAGCTGAGATATTATTCTGGTGGTGCTTAGCTGAGGTATTGTTCTGGTGATGGTCTGCTGAGGTATTGGTCTGGTGATGGTTTGCTGAGGTATTGTTCTGGTGGTGGTTAGCTGAGATATTGTTCTGGTGATGGTTAGCTGAGGTATTGTTCTGGTGGTGGTTAGCTGAGATATTGTTAAGGTGATGGTTAGCTGAGGTATTGTTCTGGTGCTGGTTAGCTGAGATATTGTTCTGGTGATGGTTAGCTGAGGTATTGTTCTGGTGGTGATCAGCTGAGATATTGTTCTGGTGATGGTTAGCTGAGATATTGTTCTGGTGATGGTTAGCTGAGATATAGTTCCGGTGATGGATGGCGGGGGTATAGTTCTGGTGGTGGTTAGCTGAGGTATTGTTCTGGTGGTGGTTAGCTGAGATATTGTTCTGGTGATGGTTAGCTGAGATATGGTTCACGTGATGGTTAGCTGAGGTATTGCACTGGTGATGGTTAGCTGAGATATTGTTATGGTGATTGTTAGCTGAGATATTGTTATGGTGATGGTTATTTGATATATGGTTCTGGTGATGGTTAGCTGAGGTATTGCTCTGGTGATGGTTCGCTGAGATTTTGTTCTGGTGGTGGTTAGCTGAAATATTGTAAAGGTGATGGTTAGCTGAGATATTGTTTTGGTGATGGTTAGTTGAGATATGGGAGATACAGTTCTGGTGATGGTTAGCTGAGATACTGTTCTGGTGATGGTTTGCTGAGATATTGTTCTGGTGAGGGTTAGCTGAGGTATTGTTATGGTGATGGTTAGTTGAGATATGGGAGATACAGTTCTGGTGATGGTTAGCTGAGATACTGTTCTGGTGATGGTTTGCTGAGATATTGTTCTGGTGAGGGTTAGCTGAGGTATTGTTCTGGTGATGGTTAGCTGAGATATTGTTCTGGTGATGGTTTGCTGAGATATTGTTATGGTGATTGTTAGCTGAGATATTGTGATGGTGATTGTTAGCTGAGATATTGTTATGGTGATGGTTTGCTGAGATATTGTTCTGGTGATGGTTAGCTGAGGTATTGTTTCGGTAATGGTTTGCTGAGGTATTGTTTTGGTGATGGTTTGCTGAGATATTGTTCTGGTGATGGTTTGCTGAGGTATTGTTTTGGTGATGGTTAGCTGAGATATTGTTCTGGTGATGGTTTGCTGAGATATTGTTATGGTGATTGTTAGCTGAGATATTGTGATGGTGATTGTTAGCTGAGATATTGTTATGGTGATGGTTTGCTGAGATATTGTTCTGGTGAGGGTTAGCTGAGATATTGTTCTGGTGATGGTTAGCTGAGATATTGTTCTGGTGATGGTTTGCTGAGATATTGTTCTGGTGAGGGTTAGCTGAGATATTGTTCTGGTGATGGTTAGCTGAGATATTGTTCTGGTGATGGTTTGCTGAGATATTGTTCTGGTGAGGGTTAGCTGAGATATTGTTCTGGTGGTGGTTCGCTCAGGTATTGATCTGGTGATGGTCAGCTGAGATATTGTTCTGGTGATGGTTTACTGAGATATTGTTCTGGTGAGGGTTAGCTGAGATATTGTTCTGCTGGTGGTTAGCTGAGATATTGTTCTGGTGATGGCTAGCTGAGGTATGGTTCTGGTGATAGTCAGCTGAGATATTGTTCTGGTGATGGTTTGCTGAGATATTGTTCTGGTGATGGTTTGCTGAGATATTGTTCTGGTGGTGGTTTGCTGAGGTATGGATCTGGTGATGGTTAGCTGAGATATTGTTCTGGTGGTGGTTTGCTGAGATATTGTTCTGGTGGTAGTTTGCTGAGGTATGGATCTGGTGATGGTTAGCTGAGATATTGTTCTGGTGATGGTTAGCTGAGGTATTGATCTGGTGGTGGTTAGCTGAGATATTGTTCTGGTGGTAGTTTGCGGAGGTATAGATCTGGTGATGGTTAGCTGAGATATTGTTCTGGTGATGGTTAGCTGAGGTATTGATCTGGTGCTGGTTAGCTGAGATATTGTTCTGGTGGTGGTTAGCTGAGATATTGTTCTGGTGGTGGTTAGCTGAGATATTGTTCTGGTGGTAGTTTGCTGAGGTATTGATCTGGTGGTGGTTAGCTGAGATATTGTTCTGGTGGTAGTTTGCTGAGGGATGGATCTGGTGATGGTTAGCTGAGATATTGTTCTGGTGATGGTTAGCTGAGGTATTGATCTGGTGGTGGTTAGCTGAGATATTGTTCTGGTGGTGGTTAGCTGAGATATTGTTCTGGTGGTAGTTTGCTGAGGTATGGATCTGGTGATGGTTAGCTGAGATATTGTTCTGGTGGTGATTAGCTGAGATATTGTTCTGGTGATGGCTAGCTGAGGTATGGTTCTGGTGATGGTCAGCTGAGATATTGTTCTGGTGATGGTTAGCTGAGATATTGTTCTGGTGGTGATTAGCTGAGATATTGTTCTGGTGATGGCTAGCTGAGGTATTGTTCTGGTGGTGGTTTGCTGAGATATTGTTCTGGTGATGGTTTGCTGAGATATTGTTCTGGTGAGGGTCAGCTGAGATATTGTTCTGGTGATGGTTTGCTGAGATATTGTTCTGGTGAGGGTTAGCTGAGATATTGTTCTGGTGGTGGTTAGCTGAGGTATTGATCTGATGATGGACAGCTGAGATATTGTTCTGGTGATGGTTTGCTGAGATATTGTTCTGGTGAGGGTTAGCTGAGATATTGTTCTGGTGGTGGTTAGCTGAGATATTGTTCTGGTGATGGCTAGCTGAGATATTGTTCTGGTGGTGATTAGCTGAGATATTGTTCTGGTGATGTCTAGCTGAGATATTGTTCTGGTGGTGATTAGCTGAGATATTGTTCTGGTGATGGCTAGCTGAGGTATTGTTCTGGTGGTGGTTTGCTGAGATATTGTTCTGGTGTTGGTTTGCTGAGATATTGTTCTGGTGAGGGTTAGCTGAGATATTGTTCTGGTGGTGGTTAGCTGAGGTATTGATCTGGTGATGGTCAGCTGAGATATTGTTCTGGTGATGGTTTGCTGAGATATTGTTCTGGTGAGGGTTAGCTGAGATATTGTTCTGGTGGTGGTTAGCTGAGATATTGTTCTGCTGGTGGTTAGCTGAGATATTGTTCTGGTGGTGGTTTGCTGAGATATTGTTCTGGTGATGGTTAGCTGAGATATTGTTCTGGTGGTGGTTTGCTGAGATATTGTTCTGGTGGTGGTTTGCTGAGGTATGGATCTGGTGATGGTTAGCTGAGATATTGTTCTGGTGGTAGTTTGCTGAGGTATGGATCTGGTGATGGTTAGCTGAGATATTGTTCTGGTGATGGTTAGCTGAGGTATTGATCTGGTGGTGGTTAGCTGAGATATTGTTCTGGTGGTAGTTTGCTGAGGTATGGATCTGGTGATGGTTAGCTGAGATATTGTTCTGGTGGTGGTTAGCTGAGATATTGTTCTGGTGATGGTCTGCTGAGGTATTGGTCTGGTGATGGTTAGCTGAGGTATTGTTCTGGTATTGGTTATCTCAGATATTGTTAAGGTGATGGTTAGCTGTGGTATTGATCTGGTGGTGGTTAGCTGAGATATTATTCTGGTGGTGGTTAGCTGAGGTATTGTTCTGGTGATGGTCTGCTGAGGTATTGGTCTGGTGATGGTTTGCTGAGGTATTGTTCTGGTGGTGGTTAGCTGAGATATTGTTCTGGTGATGGTTAGCTGAGGTATTGTTCTGGTGGTGGTTAGCTGAGATATTGTTAAGGTGATGGTTAGCTGAGGTATTGTTCTGGTGCTGGTTAGCTGAGATATTGTTCTGGTGATGGTTAGCTGAGGTATTGTTCTGGTGGTGATCAGCTGAGATATTTTTCTGGTGATGGTTAGCTGAGATATTGTTCTGGTGATGGTTAGCTGAGATATAGTTCCGGTGATGGATGGCGGGGGTATAGTTCTGGTGGTGGTTAGCTGAGGTATTGTTTTGGTGGTGGTTAGCTGAGATATTGTTCTGGTGATGGTTAGCTGAGATATGGTTCACGTGATGGTTAGCTGAGGTATTGCACTGGTGATGGTTAGCTGAGATATTGTTATGGTGATTGTTAGCTGAGATATTGTTATGGTGATGGTTATTTGATATATGGTTCTGGTGATGGTTAGCTGAGGTATTGCTCTGGTGATGGTTCGCTGAGATTTTGTTCTGGTGGTGGTTAGCTGAAATATTGTAAAGGTGATGGTTAGCTGAGATATTGTTTTGGTGATGGTTAGTTGAGATCTGGGAGATACAGTTCTGGTGATGGTTAGCTGATATACTGTTCTGGTGATGGTTTGCTGAGATATTGTTCTGGTGAGGGTTAGCTGAGGTATTGTTATGGTGATGGTTAGTTGAGATATGGGAGGTACAGTTCTGGTGATGGTCAGCTGAGATACTGTTCTGGTGATGGTTAGTTGAGATCTGGGAGATACAGTTCTGGTGATGGTTAGCTGAGATACTGTTCTGGTGATGGTTTGCTGAGATATTGTTCTGGTGAGGGTTAGCTGAGGTATTGTTATGGTGATGGTTAGTTGAGATATGGGAGATACAGTTCTGGTGATGGTCAGCTGAGATACTGTTCTGGTGATGGTTTGCTGAGATATTGTTCTGGTGAGGGTTAGCTGAGGTATTGTTCTGGTGATGGTTAGCTGAGATATTGTTCTGGTGATAGTTAGCTGAGATATGTTTCTGGTGAAGTTTTGCTGAGGTATTGTTCTGGTGATGGTTTGCTGAGGTATTGTTTAGGTGATGGTTAGCTGAGATATTGTTCTGGTGATGGTTTGCTGAGGTAATGTTCTGGTGATGGTTTGCTGAGGTATTGTTTTGGTGATGGTTAGCTGAGATATTGTTCTGGTGATGGTTAGCTGAGATATTGTTCTGGTGATGGTTTGCTGAGGTATTGTTTTGGTGATGGTTAGCTGAGATATTGTTCTGGTGATGGTTAGCTGAGGTATTGTTTCGGTAATGGTTTGCTGAGGTATTTTTTTGGTGATGGTTTGCTGAGATATTGTTCTGGTGATCGTTTGCTGAGGTATTGTTTTGGTGATGGTTAGCTGAGATATTGTTCTGGTGATGGTTTGCTGAGATATTGTTATGGTGATTGTTAGCTGAGATATTGTGATGGTGATTGTTAGCTGAGATATTGTTATGGTGATGGTTTGCTGAGATATTGTTCTGGTGAGGGTTAGCTGAGATATTGTTCTGGTGATGGTTAGCTGAGATATTGTTCTGGTGATGGTTTGCTGAGATATTGTTCTGGTGAGGGTTAGCTGAGATATTGTTCTGGTGATGGTTAGCTGAGATATTGTTCTGGTGATGGTTTGCTGAGATATTGTTCTGGTGAGGGTTAGCTGAGATATTGTTCTGGTGATGGTTTGCTGAGATATTGTTCTGGTGATGGTTTGCTGAGATATTGTTCTGGTGAGGGTTAGCTGAGATATTGTTCTGGTGATGGTTAGCTGAGATATTGTTCTGGTGATGGTTTGCTGAGATATTGTTCTGGTGATGGTTAGCTGAGATATTGTTCTGGTGATGGTTTGCTGAGGTATTGTTTTGGTGATGGTTAGCTGAGATATTGTTCTCGTGATGGTTAGCTGAGGTATTGTTTCGGTGATGGTTTGCTGAGATATTGTTCTGGTGATGGTTATCTGAGGTATTGCTCTGGTGATGGTTAGCTGAGATATTGTTATGGTGATTGTTAACTGAGATATTGTTATGGTGATTGTTAGCTGAGATATTGTGATGGTGATGGTTAGTTGAGATATGGGAGATATGGTTCTGGTGATGGTTAGCTGAGGTATTGTTTCGGTGATGGTTTGCTGAGGTATTGTTTTGGTGATGGTTTGCTGAGATATTGTTCTGGTGAGGGTTAGCTGAGATATTGTTCTGGTGATGGTTAGCTGAGATATTGTTCTGGTGATGGTTTGCTGAGATATTGTTCTGGTGATGGTTAGCTGAGATATTGTTCTGGTGATGGTTTGCTGAGATATTGCTCTGGTGAGGGTTAGCTGAGGTATTGTTCTGCTGATAGTTAGCTGAGATATGTTTCTGGTGAAGATTTGCTGAGGTATTGTTCTGGTGACGGTTTGCTGAGGTATTGTTTTGGTGATGGTTAGCTGAGATATTGTTCTGGTGATGGTTAGCTGAGGTATTGTTTCGGTGATGGTTTGCTGAGGTATTGTTTTGCTGATGGTTAGCTGAGATATTGTTATGGTGAATGTTAGCTGAGATATTGTTAAGGTGATGGTTAGCTGAGATATTGTTATGGTGATGGTTAGTTGAGATATGGGAGATATGGTTCTGGTGATGGTTAGCTGAGATACTGTTCTGGTGATGGTTTGCTGAGATATTGTTCTGGTGAGGGTTAGCTGAGATATTGTTCTGGTGATAGTTAGCTGAGATATGTTTCTGGTGAAGTTTTGCTGAGGTATTGTTCTGGTGATGGTTTGCTGAGGTATTGTTTTGGTGATGGTTAGCTGAGATATTGTTCTGGTGATGGTTTGCTGAGGTAATGTTCTGGTGATGGTTTGCTGAGGTATTGTTTTGGTGATGGTTAGCTGAGATATTGTTCGGGTGATGGTTAGCTGAGATATTGTTCTGGTGATGGTTTGCTGAGGTATTGTTTTGGTGATGGTTAGCTGAGATATTGTTCTGGTGATGGTTTGCTGAGATATTGTTCTGGTGAGGGTTAGCTGAGATATTGTTCTGGTGGTGGTTAGCTGAGATATTGTTCTGCTGGTGGTTTGCTGAGATATTGTTCTGGTGATGGTTAGCTGAGATATTGTTCTGGTGGTGGTTTGCTGAGATATTGTTCTGGTGGTGGTTTGCTGAGGTATGGATCTGGTGATGGTTAGCTGAGATATTGTTCTGGTGGTAGTTTGCTGAGGTATGGATCTGGTGATGGTTAGCTGAGATATTGTTCTGGTGATGGTTAGCTGAGGTATTGATCTGGTGGTGGTTAGCTGAGATATTGTTCTGGTGGTAGTTTGCTGAGGTATGGATCTGGTGATGGTTAGCTGAGATATTGTTCTGGTGATGGTTAGCTGAGGTATTGATCAGGTGGTGGTTAGCTGAGATATTATTCTGGTGGTGGTTAGCTGAGATATTGTTCTGGTGATGGTCTGCTGAGGTATTGGTCTGGTGATGGTTAGCTGAGGTATTGTTCTGGTATTGGTTATCTCAGATATTGTTAAGGTGATGGTTAGCTGTGGTATTGATCTGGTGGTGGTTAGCTGAGATATTATTCTGGTGGTGGTTAGCTGAGGTATTGTTCTGGTGATGGTCTGCTGAGGTATTGGTCTGGTGATGGTTTGCTGAGGTATTGTTCTGGTGGTGGTTAGCTGAGATATTGTTCTGGTGATGGTTAGCTGAGGTATTGTTCTGGTGGTGGTTAGCTGAGATATTGTTAAGGTGATGGTTAGCTGAGGTATTGTTCTGGTGCTGGTTAGCTGAGATATTGTTCTGGTGATGGTTAGCTGAGGTATTGTTCTGGTGGTGATCAGCTGAGATATTGTTCTGGTGATGGTTAGCTGAGATATTGTTCTGGTGATGGTTAGCTGAGATATAGTTCCGGTGATGGATGGCGGGGGTATAGTTCTGGTGGTGGTTAGCTGAGGTATTGTTTTGGTGGTGGTTAGCTGTGATATTGTTCTGGTGATGGTTAGCTGAGATATGGTTCACGTGATGGTTAGCTGAGGTATTGCACTGGTGATGGTTAGCTGAGATATTGTTATGGTGATTGTTAGCTGAGATATTGTTATGGTGATGGTTATTTGATATATGGTTCTGGTGATGGTTAGCTGAGGTATTGCTCTGGTGATGGTTCGCTGAGATTTTGTTCTGGTGGTGGTTAGCTGAAATATTGTAAAGGTGATGGTTAGCTGAGATATTGTTTTGGTGATGGTTAGTTGAGATCTGGGAGATACAGTTCTGGTGATGGTTAGCTGAGATACTGTTCTGGTGATGGTTTGCTGAGATATTGTTCTGGTGAGGGTTAGCTGAGGTATTGTTATGGTGATGGTTAGTTGAGATATGGGAGGTACAGTTCTGGTGATGGTCAGCTGAGATACTGTTCTGGTGATGGTTAGTTGAGATCTGGGAGATACAGTTCTGGTGATGGTTAGCTGAGATACTGTTCTGGTGATGGTTTGCTGAGATATTGTTCTGGTGAGGGTTAGCTGAGGTATTGTTATGGTGATGGTTAGTTGAGATATGGGAGATACAGTTCTGGTGATGGTCAGCTGAGATACTGTTCTGGTGATGGTTTGCTGAGATATTGTTCTGGTGAGGGTTAGCTGAGGTATTGTTCTGGTGATGGTTAGCTGAGATATTGTTCTGGTGATAGTTAGCTGAGATATGTTTCTGGTGAAGTTTTGCTGAGGTATTGTTCTGGTGATGGTTTGCTGAGGTATTGTTTAGGTGATGGTTAGCTGAGATATTGTTCTGGTGATGGTTTGCTGAGGTAATGTTCTGGTGATGGTTTGCTGAGGTATTGTTTTGGTGATGGTTAGCTGAGATATTGTTCTGGTGATGGTTAGCTGAGATATTGTTCTGGTGATGGTTTGCTGAGGTATTGTTTTGGTGATGGTTTGCTGAGATATTGTTCTGGTGATGGTTAGCTGAGGTATTGTTTCGGTAATGGTTTGCTGAGGTATTTTTTTGGTGATGGTTTGCTGAGATATTGTTCTGGTGATCGTTTGCTGAGGTATTGTTTTGGTGATGGTTAGCTGAGATATTGTTCTGGTGATGGTTTGCTGAGATATTGTTATGGTGATTGTTAGCTGAGATATTGTGATGGTGATTGTTAGCTGAGATATTGTTATGGTGATGGTTTGCTGAGATATTGTTCTGGTGAGGGTTAGCTGAGATATTGTTCTGGTGATGGTTAGCTGAGATATTGTTCTGGTGATGGTTTGCTGAGATATTGTTCTGGTGAGGGTTAGCTGAGATATTGTTCTGGTGATGGTTAGCTGAGATATTGTTCTGGTGATGGTTTGCTGAGATATTGTTCTGGTGAGGGTTAGCTGAGATATTGTTCTGGTGATGGTTTGCTGAGATATTGTTCTGGTGATGGTTTGCTGAGATATTGTTCTGGTGAGGGTTAGCTGAGATATTGTTCTGGTGATGGTTAGCTGAGATATTGTTCTGGTGATGGTTTGCTGAGATATTGTTCTGGTGATGGTTAGCTGAGATATTGTTCTGGTGATGGTTTGCTGAGGTATTGTTTTGGTGATGGTTAGCTGAGATATTGTTCTCGTGATGGTTAGCTGAGGTATTGTTTCGGTGATGGTTTGCTGAGATATTGTTCTGGTGATGGTTATCTGAGGTATTGCTCTGGTGATGGTTAGCTGAGATATTGTTATGGTGATTGTTAACTGAGATATTGTTATGGTGATTGTTAGCTGAGATATTGTGATGGTGATGGTTAGTTGAGATATGGGAGATATGGTTCTGGTGATGGTTAGCTGAGGTATTGTTTCGGTGATGGTTTGCTGAGGTATTGTTTTGGTGATGGTTTGCTGAGATATTTTTCTGGTGAGGGTGAGCTGAGATATTGTTCTGGTGATGGTTAGCTGAGATATTGTTCTGGTGATGGTTTGCTGAGATATTGTTCTGGTGATGGTTAGCTGAGATATTGTTCTGGTGATGGTTTGCTGAGATATTGCTCTGGTGAGGGTTAGCTGAGGTATTGTTCTGCTGATAGTTAGCTGAGATATGTTTCTGGTGAAGATTTGCTGAGGTATTGTTCTGGTGACGGTTTGCTGAGGTATTGTTTTGGTGATGGTTAGCTGAGATATTGTTCTGGTGATGGTTAGCTGAGGTATTGTTTCGGTGATGGTTTGCTGAGGTATTGTTTTGCTGATGGTTAGCTGAGATATTGTTATGGTGAATGTTAGCTGAGATATTGTTAAGGTGATGGTTAGCTGAGATATTGTTATGGTGATGGTTAGTTGAGATATGGGAGATATGGTTCTGGTGATGGTTAGCTGAGATACTGTTCTGGTGATGGTTTGCTGAGATATTGTTCTGGTGAGGGTTAGCTGAGATATTGTTCTGGTGATAGTTAGCTGAGATATGTTTCTGGTGAAGTTTTGCTGAGGTATTGTTCTGGTGATGGTTTGCTGAGGTATTGTTTTGGTGATGGTTAGCTGAGATATTGTTCTGGTGATGGTTTGCTGAGGTAATGTTCTGGTGATGGTTTGCTGAGGTATTGTTTTGGTGATGGTTAGCTGAGATATTGTTCGGGTGATGGTTAGCTGAGATATTGTTCTGGTGATGGTTTGCTGAGGTATTGTTTTGGTGATGGTTAGCTGAGATATTGTTCTGGTGATGGTTAGCTGAGATATTGTTCTGGTGATGGTTTGCTGAGGTATTGTTTTGGTGATGGTTAGCTGAGATATTGTTCTGGTGATGGTTAACTGAGGTATTGTTTCGGTGATGGTTTGCTGAGGTATTGTTTTGGTGATGGTTAGCTGAGATATTGTTCTGGTGATGGTTAGCTGAGATATTGTTAAGGTGATGGTTAGCTGAGATATTGTTATGGTGATGGTTAGTTGAGATATGGGAGATATGGTTCTGGTGATGGTTAGCTGAGATACTGTTCTGGTGATGGTTTGCTGAGATATTGTTCTGGTGAGGGTTAGCTGAGGTATTGTTCTGGTGATGGTTAGCTGAGATATTGTTCTGGTGATAGTTAGCTGAGATATGTTTCTGGTGAAGTTTTGCTGAGGTATTGTTCTGGTGATGGTTAGCTGAGGTATTGTTTTGGTGATGGTTAGCTGAGATATTGTTCTGGTGATGGTTTGCTGAGGTAATGTTCTGGTGATGGATTGCTGAGGTATTGTTTTGGTGATGGTTAGCTGACATATTGTTCTGGTGATGGTTAGCTGAGATATTGTTCTGGTGATGGTTTGCTGAGGTATGGTTTTGGTGATGGTTAGCTGAGATATTTTTCTGGTGATGGTGAGCTGAGGTATTGTTTCGGTGATGGTTTGCTGAGGTATTGTTTTGGTGATGGTTTGCTGAGATATTGTTCTGGTGATGGTTTGCTGAGGTATTGTTTTGGTGATGGTTAGCTGAGATATTGTTCTGGTGATGGTTAGCTGAGGTATTGCTCTGGTGATGGTTAGCTGAGATATTGTTATGGTGATTGTTAGCTGAGATATTGTTATGGTGATTGTTAGCTGAGATATTGTTAAGGTGATGGTTAGCTGAGATATTGTTCTGCTGATGGTTAGCTGAGATATTGTTATGGTGATGGTTAGTTGAGATATGGGAGATATGGTTCTGGTGAAGGTTAGCTGAGATATTGTTCTGGTGATGGTTTGCTGAGATATTGTTCTGGTGAGGGTTAGCTGAGATATTGTTCTGGTGATGGTTTGCTGAGGTATTGTTTTGGTGATGGTTTGCTGAGGTATTGTTTTGGTGATGGTTTGCTGAGGTATTGTTTTGGTGATGGTTTGCTGAGATATTGTTCTGGTGATGGTTAGCTGAGATATTATTCTGGTGATGGTTTGCTGAGATATTGTTCTGGTGAGGGTTAGCTGAGGTATTGTTCTGGTGATGGTTTGCTGAGATATTGTTCTGGTGATGGTTTGCTGAGGTATTGTTCTGGTGATGGTTTGCTGAGGTATTGTTTTGGTGATGGTTAGCTGAGATATTGTTCTGGTGATGGTTTGCTGAGGTATTGTTCTGGTGATGGTTTGCTGAGGTATTGTTTTGGTGATGGTTAGCTGAGATATTGTTCTGGTGATGGTTAGCTGAGATATTGTTCTGGTGATGGTTTGCTGAGGTATTGTTTTGGTGATGGTTAGCTGAGATATTGTTCTGGTGATGGTTCGCTGAGGTATTGTTTCGGTGATGGTTTGCTGAGGTATTGTTTTGGTGATGGTTTGCTGAGATATTGTTCTGGTGATGGTTTGCTGAGGTATTGTTTTGGTGATGGTTAGCTGAGATATTGTTCTGGTGATGGTTAGCTGAGATATTGTTCTGGTGATGGTTTGCTGAGGTATTGTTTTGGTGATGGTTAGCTGAGATATTGTTCTGGTGATGGTTAGCTGAGATATTGTTTTGGTGATTGTTAGCTGAGATATTGTTCTGGTGATGGTTTGCTGAGGTATTGTTTTGGTGATGGTTAGCTGAGATATTGTTCTGGTCATGGTTAGCTGTGATATTGTTCTGGTGATGGTTAGCTGAGGTATTGCTATGGTGATGGTTAGCTGAGATATTCTTCTCGTGATGGTTAGCTGAGATATTGTTCTGGTGATGGTTAGCTGAGGTATTGTTTCGGTGATGGTTAGTTGAGGTATTGTTCTGGTGATGGTTTGCTGAGATATTGTTCTGGTGGTGGTTAGCTGAGGTATTGTTCAGGTGGTGGTTAGCTGAGATATTGTTCTGGTGGTGGTTAGCTGAGGTATTGTTCTGGTGGTGGTTAGCTGAGATATTGTTCTGGTGGTGGTTAGCTGAGATATTGTTCTGGTGATGGTTTGCTGAGATATTGTTCTGATGATGGTTTGCTGAGGTATTGTTTTGGTGATGGTTAGCTGAGGTATTGCTCTGGTGATGGTTAGCTGAGATATTGTTCTGATGATGGTTTGCTGAGCTATTGTTCTGGTGATGGTTAGCTGAGATATTGTTCTGGTGATGGTTTGCTGAGATATTGCTCTGGTGAGGGTTAGCTGAGGTATTGTTCTGCTGATAGTTAGCTGAGATATGTTTCTGGTGAAGATTTGCTGAGGTATTGTTCTGGTGACGGTTTGCTGAGGTATTGTTTTGGTGATGGTTAGCTGAGATATTGTTCTGGTGATGGTTAGCTGAGGTATTGTTTCGGTGATGGTTTGCTGAGGTATTGTTTTGCTGATGGTTAGCTGAGATATTGTTATGGTGAATGTTAGCTGAGATATTGTTAAGGTGATGGTTAGCTGAGATATTGTTATGGTGATGGTTAGTTGAGATATGGGAGATATGGTTCTGGTGATGGTTAGCTGAGATACTGTTCTGGTGATGGTTTGCTGAGATATTGTTCTGGTGAGGGTTAGCTGAGATATTGTTCTGGTGATAGTTAGCTGAGATATGTTTCTGGTGAAGTTTTGCTGAGGTATTGTTCTGGTGATGGTTTGCTGAGGTATTGTTTTGGTGATGGTTAGCTGAGATATTGTTCTGGTGATGGTTTGCTGAGGTAATGTTCTGGTGATGGTTTGCTGAGGTATTGTTTTGGTGATGGTTAGCTGAGATATTGTTCGGGTGATGATTAGCTGAGATATTGTTCTGGTGATGATTTGCTGAGGTATTGTTTTGGTGATGGTTAGCTGAGATATTGTTCTGGTGATGGTTAGCTGAGATATTGTTCTGGTGATGGTTTGCTGAGGTATTGTTTTGGTGATGGTTAGCTGAGATATTGTTCTGGTGATGGTTAACTGAGGTATTGTTTCGGTGATGGTTTGCTGAGGTATTGTTTTGGTGATGGTTAGCTGAGATATTGTTCTGGTGATGGTTAGCTGAGATATTGTTAAGGTGATGGTTAGCTGAGATATTGTTATGGTGATGGTTAGTTGAGATATGGGAGATATGGTTCTGGTGATGGTTAGCTGAGATACTGTTCTGGTGATGGTTTGCTGAGATATTGTTCTGGTGAGGGTTAGCTGAGGTATTGTTCTGGTGATGGTTAGCTGAGATATTGTTCTGGTGATAGTTAGCTGAGATATGTTTCTGGTGAAGTTTTGCTGAGGTATTGTTCTGGTGATGGTTAGCTGAGGTATTGTTTTGGTGATGGTTAGCTGAGATATTGTTCTGGTGATGGTTTGCTGAGGTAATGTTCTGGTGATGGATTGCTGAGGTATTGTTTTGGTGATGGTTAGCTGACATATTGTTCTGGTGATGGTTCGCTGAGATATTGTTCTGGTGATGGTTTGCTGAGGTATGGTTTTGGTGATGGTTAGCTGAGATATTTTTCTGGTGATGGTGAGCTGAGGTATTGTTTCGGTGATGGTTTGCTGAGGTATTGTTTTGGTGATGGTTTGCTGAGATATTGTTCTGGTGATGGTTTGCTGAGGTATTGTTTTGGTGATGGTTAGCTGAGATATTGTTCTGGTGATGGTTAGCTGAGGTATTGCTCTGGTGATGGTTAGCTGAGATATTGTTATGGTGATTGTTAGCTGAGATATTGTTATGGTGATTGTTAGCTGAGATATTGTTAAGGTGATGGTTAGCTGAGATATTGTTATGCTGATGGTTAGCTGAGATATTGTTATGGTGATGGTTAGTTGAGATATCGGAGATATGGTTCTGGTGAAGGTTAGCTGAGATATTGTTCTGGTGATGGTTTGCTGAGATATTGTTCTGGTGAGGGTTAGCTGAGATATTGTTCTGGTGATGGTTTGCTGAGGTATTGTTTTGGTGATGGTTTGCTGAGGTATTGTTTTGGTGATGGTTTGCTGAGGTATTGTTTTGGTGATGGTTTGCTGAGATATTGTTCTGGTGATGGTTAGCTGAGATATTATTCTGGTGATGGTTTGCTGAGATATTGTTCTGGTGAGGGTTAGCTGAGGTATTGTTCTGGTGATGGTTTGCTGAGATATTGTTCTGGTGATGGTTTGCTGAGGTATTGTTCTGGTGATGGTTTGCTGAGGTATTGTTTTGGTGATGGTTAGCTGAGATATTGTTCTGGTGATGGTTTGCTGAGGTATTGTTCTGGTGATGGTTTGCTGAGGTATTGTTTTGGTGATGGTTAGCTGAGATATTGTTCTGGTGATGGTTAGCTGAGATATTGTTCTGGTGATGGTTTGCTGAGGTATTGTTTTGGTGATGGTTAGCTGAGATATTGTTCTGGTGATGGTTCGCTGAGGTATTGTTTCGGTGATGGTTTGCTGAGGTATTGTTTTGGTGATGGTTTGCTGAGATATTGTTCTGGTGATGGTTTGCTGAGGTATTGTTTTGGTGATGGTTAGCTGAGATATTGTTCTGGTGATGGTTAGCTGAGATATTGTTCTGGTGATGGTTTGCTGAGGTATTGTTTTGGTGATGGTTAGCTGAGATATTGTTCTGGTGATGGTTAGCTGAGATATTGTTTTGGTGATTGTTAGCTGAGATATTGTTCTGGTGATGGTTTGCTGAGGTATTGTTTTGGTGATGGTTAGCTGAGATATTGTTCTGGTCATGGTTAGCTGTGATATTGTTCTGGTGATGGTTAGCTGAGGTATTGCTATGGTGATGGTTAGCTGAGATATTCTTCTCGTGATGGTTAGCTGAGATATTGTTCTGGTGATGGTTAACTGAGGTATTGTTTCGGTGATGGTTAGTTGAGGTATTGTTCTGGTGATGGTTTGCTGAGATATTGTTCTGGTGGTGGTTAGCTGAGGTATTGTTCTGGTGGTGGTTAGCTGAGATATTGTTCTGGTGGTGGTTAGCTGAGGTATTGTTCTGGTGGTGGTTAGCTGAGATATTGTTCTGGTGGTGGTTAGCTGAGATATTGTTCTGGTGATGGTTTGCTGAGATATTGTTCTGATGATGGTTTGCTGAGGTATTGTTTTGGTGATGGTTAGCTGAGGTATTGCTCTGGTGATGGTTAGCTGAGATATTGTTCTGATGATGGTTTGCTGAGCTATTGTTCTGGTGATGTTTAGCTGAGATATTGTTCTGGTGATGGTTTGCTGAGATATTGTTCTGGTGATGGTTAGTTGAGGTATTGCTCTGGTGATGGTTTGCTGAGGTACTGTTTTGGTGATGGTTTGCTGAGATAATGTTCTGGTGATGGTTAGTTGAGATATTGTTCTGGTGATGGTTTGCTGAGATATTGTTCTGGTGATGGTTAGTTGAGATATTGTTCTGGTGATGGTTTGCTGAGATATTGTTCTGGTGATGGTTAGTTGAGATATTGTTCTGGTGATGGTTTGCTGAGGTACTGTTTTGGTGATGGTTTGCTGAGATATTGTTCTGATGATGGTTTGCTGAGCTATTGTTCTGGTGATGGTTAGCTGAGATATTATTACGGTGATTGTTAGCTGAGATATTGTTAAGGTGATGGTTAGCTGAGATATTGTGATGGTGATTGTTAGCTGAGATATTGTTAAGGTGATGGTTAGCTGAGATATTGTTATGGTGATGGTTCGTTGGGATATGGTTCTGGTGATGGTTTGCTGAGGTATTGTTCTGGTGATGGTTAGCTGAGATATTGCTCTGGTGATGGTTAGCTGAGATATTATTACGGTGATTGTTAGCTGAGATATTGTTAAGGTGATGGTTAGCTGAGATATTGTGATGGTGATTGTTAGCTGAGATATTGATAAGGTGATGGTTAGCTGAGATATTGTTATGGTGATGGTTAGTTGGGATATGGTTCTGGTGATGGTTTGCTGAGGTATTGTTCTGGTGATGGTTTGCTGAGGTATTGTTCTGGTGGTGGTGAGCTGAGATACTGTTATGGTGGTGGTTAGCTGAGATATTGTTCCGGTGATGGTTAGCTGAGGTATTGTTCCGGTGATGGTCAGCTGAGGTATTATTCTGGAAATGGTTAGCTGAGGTATTGTTCCGGTGGTGGTTAGCTGAGGTATTGTTCCGGTGGTGGTTAGCTGAGATATTGTTCTGGTGATGGTTAGCTGAGATATTGTCCTGGTGCTGGTTAGCTAAGATATTGTTCTGGTGATGGTTAGCTGTGGTATTGTTCTGGTGATGGTTAGCTGAGATATTGTTCTGGTAGTGGTTCCCTGAGGTATTGTTCCGGTGGTGGTTAGCTGAGGTATTGTTCCGGTGGTCGTTAGCTGAGATATTGTTCTGGTGATGGTTAGCTGATGTATTGTTCTGGTGGTGGTTAGATGAGATATTGTTCTGGTGCTGGTTAGATGAGATATTGTTCTGGTGATGGTTTGCTGTGGTATTGTTCTGGTGATGGTTAGCTGAGATATTCTTCTGGTAGTGGTTCCCTGAGGTATTGTTCCGGTGGTGGTTAGCTGAGGTATTGTTCCGGTGGTGGTTAGCTGAGATATTGTTCTGGTGATGGTTAGCTGATGTATTGTTCTGGTGGTGGTTAGATGAGATATTGTTCTGGTGCTGGTTAGATGAGATATTGTTCTGGTAGTGGTTCCCTGAGGTATTGTTCCGGTGGTGGTTAGCTGAGATATTGTTCTGGTGATGGTTAGCTGATGTATTGTTCTGGTGGTGGTTAGCTGAGATATTGTTCTGGTGCTGGTTAGCTGAGATATTGTTCTGGTGATGGTTAGCTGTGGTATTGTTCTGCGATGGTTAACTGAGATATTGTTCTGGTGGTGGTTAGCAGAGATATTGTTCTGGTGATGGTTGAGCTGAGATATTGTTCTGGTGATGGTTAGCTGAGGTATTGTTCTGGTGGTGGTTGAGATCAGATTTTGTTCTGGTGATGGTTGAGCTGCGATATTGTTCTGGTGATGGTTAGCTGAGATAATTTTCAGGTGCTGGTTACCTGAGGTATTGTTCCGTTGGTGGGAAGCTGAGACAATGTTCTGGTGATGGTTGGCTGAGGTACTGTTATGGTGGTGATTAGTTGATATATGGTTCTGGTGATGGTTACCTGAGATACTGTTCTGGTGATGGTTTGCTGAGATATTGTTCTGGTGCTGGTTAGCTAAGATATTGTTCTGGTGATGGTTTGCTGTGGTATTGTTCTGGTGATGGTTAGCTGAGATATTCTTCTGGTAGTGGTTCCCTGAGGTATTGTTCCGGTGGTGGTTAGCTGAGGTATTGTTCCGGTGGTGGTTAGCTGAGGTATTGTTCCGGTGGTGGTTAGCTGAGATATTGTTCTGGTGATGGTTAGATGAGATATTGTTCTGGTAGTGGTTCCCTGAGGTATTGTTCCGGTGGTGGTTAGCTGAGATATTGTTCTGGTGATGGTTAGCTGATGTATTGTTCGGGTGGTGGTTAGCTGAGATATTGTTCTGGTGCTGGTTAGCTGAGATATTGTTCTGTTGATGGTTAGCTGTGGTATTGTTCTGGCGATGGTTAGCTGAGATATTGTTCTAGTGGTGGTTAGCTGAGATATTGTTCTGGTGATGGTTAGCCGAGATTTTGTTCTGGTGATGGTTAGCTGTGGTGTTTTTCTGGTGATGGTTAACTGAGATATTGTTCTGGTGATGGTTGAGCTGAGATATTGTTCTGGTGATGGTTGAGCTGAGATATTGTTCTGGTGATGGTTAGCTGAGGTATTGTTCTGGTGGTGGTTGAGATCAGATTTTGTTCTGGTGATGGTTGAGCTGAGATATTGTTCTGGTGATGGTTAGCTGAGGTATTGTTCTGTTGGTGGTTGAGATCAGATTTTGTTCTGGTGATGGTTGAGCTGCGATATTGTTCTGGTGATGGTTAGCTGAGATAATTTTCAGGTGCTGGTTACCTGAGGTATTGTTCCGTTGGTGGGAAGCTGAGACAATGTTCTGGTGATGGTTGGCTGAGGTACTGTTATGGTGGTGATTAGTTGATATATGGTTCTGGTGATGGTTACCTGAGATATTGTTCTGGTGATGGTTTGCTGAGATATTGTTCTGGTGAGGGTTAGCTGAGATATTGTTCTGGTGATGGTTAGCTGAGATATTGTTCTGGTGATGGTTTGCTGAGGTATTGTTTTGGTGATGGTTAGCTGAGATATTGTTCTGGTGATGGTTAGCTGAGATATTGTTCTGGTGATGGTTTGCTGAGGTATTGTTTTGGTGATGGTTAGCTGAGATATTGTTCTGGTGATGGTTAACTGAGGTATTGTTTCGGTGATGGTTTGCTGAGGTATTGTTTTGGTGATGGTTAGCTGAGATATTGTTCTGGTGATGGTTAGCTGAGATATTGTTAAGGTGATGGTTAGCTGAGATATTGTTATGGTGATGGTTAGTTGAGATATGGGAGATATGGTTCTGGTGATGGTTAGCTGAGATACTGTTCTGGTGATGGTTTGCTGAGATATTGTTCTGGTGAGGGTTAGCTGAGGTATTGTTCTGGTGATGGTTAGCTGAGATATTGTTCTGGTGATAGTTAGCTGAGATATGTTTCTGGTGAAGTTTTGCTGAGGTATTGTTCTGGTGATGGTTTGCTGAGGTATTGTTTTGGTGATGGTTAGCTGAG
Source organism: Heterodontus francisci (assembly GCF_036365525.1). Taxonomy (NCBI): domain Eukaryota; kingdom Metazoa; phylum Chordata; class Chondrichthyes; order Heterodontiformes; family Heterodontidae; genus Heterodontus; species Heterodontus francisci. The sequence goes on along the minus strand of NW_027140388.1, from coordinate 964 downwards.
ATATTGTTCTGGTGATGGTTTGCTGAGGTAATGTTCTGGTGATGGATTGCTGAGGTATTGTTTTGGTGATGGTTAGCTGACATATTGTTCTGGTGATGGTTAGCTGAGATATTGTTCTGGTGATGGTTTGCTGAGGTATGGTTTTGGTGATGGTTAGCTGAGATATTTTTCTGGTGATGGTGAGCTGAGGTATTGTTTCGGTGATGGTTTGCTGAGGTATTGTTTTGGTGATGGTTTGCTGAGATATTGTTCTGGTGATGGTTTGCTGAGGTATTGTTTTGGTGATGGTTAGCTGAGATATTGTTCTGGTGATGGTTAGCTGAGGTATTGCTCTGGTGATGGTTAGCTGAGATATTGTTATGGTGATTGTTAGCTGAGATATTGTTATGGTGATTGTTAGCTGAGATATTGTTAAGGTGATGGTTAGCTGAGATATTGTTATGCTGATGGTTAGCTGAGATATTGTTATGGTGATGGTTAGTTGAGATATGGGAGATATGGTTCTGGTGAAGGTTAGCTGAGATATTGTTCTGGTGATGGTTTGCTGAGATATTGTTCTGGTGAGGGTTAGCTGAGATATTGTTCTGGTGATGGTTTGCTGAGGTATTGTTTTGGTGATGGTTTGCTGAGGTATTGTTTTGGTGATGGTTTGCTGAGGTATTGTTTTGGTGATGGTTAGCTGAGATATTGTTCTGGTGATGGTTTGCTGAGATATTGTTCTGGTGAGGGTTAGCTGAGGTATTGTTCTGGTGATGGTTTGCTGAGATATTGTTCTGGTGATGGTTTGCTGAGGTATTGTTCTGGTGATGGTTTGCTGAGGTATTGTTTTGGTGATGGTTAGCTGAGATATTGTTCTGGTGATGGTTTGCTGAGGCATTGTTCTGGTGATGGTTTGCTGAGGTATTGTTTTGGTGATGGTTAGCTGAGATATTGTTCTGGTGATGGTTAGCTGAGATATTGTTCT
>NW_027140387.1:0-76502 GCF_036365525.1 Heterodontus francisci | reverse complement strand
TTTAATGTGACAGTGATAGTGTGGATATTTCATAGACTTGTCATGACATGGATTAATGTGACAGTGATAGTGTGGATATTTCATAGACTTGTCATGACATGGATTAATGTTACAGTGATAGTGTGGATATTTCATAGACTTGTCATGACATGGATTAATGTGACAGTGATAGTGTGGATATTTCATAGACTTGTCATGACATGGATTAATGTGACAGTGATAGTGTTGATATTTCATAGACTTGTCATGACATGGATTAATGTGACAGTGATAGTGTGGATATTTCATAGACTTGTCATGACATGGATTAATGTGACAGTGATAGTGTGGATATTTCATAGACTTGTCATGACATGGATTAATGTGACAGTGATAGTGTTGATATTTCATAGACTTGTCATGACATGGATTAATGTGACAGTGATAGTGTGGATATTTCATAGACTTGTCATGACATGGATTAATGTGACAGTGAGAGTGTGGATATTTCATAGACTTGTTATGACATGGATTAATGTGACAGTGATAGTGTGGATATTTCATAGACTTGTCATGACATGGATTAATGTGACATTGATCGTGTGGATATTTCATAGACTTGTCATGACATGGATTAATGTGACAGTGATAGTGTGGATATTTCATAGACTTGTCATGACATGGATTTATGTGATAGTGATAGTGTTGATATTTCATAGACTTGTCATGACATGGATTAATGTGACATTGATAGTGTGGATATTTCATAGACTTGTTATGACATGGATTAATGTGACAGTGATAGTGTGGATATTTCATAGACTTGTCATGACATGGATTAATGTGACAGTGATAGTGTGGATATTTCATAGACTTGTCATGACATGGATTAATGTGACAGTGATAGTGTTGATATTTCATAGACTTGTTATGACATGGATTAATGTGACAGTGATAGTGTGGATATTTCATAGACTTGTCATGACATGGATTAATGTGACAGTGATAGTGTTGATATTTCATAGACTTGTCATGACATGGATTATTGTGACAGTGATAGTGTGGATATTTCATAGACTTGTCATGACATGGATTTATGTGACATTGATAGTGTGGATATTTCATAGACTTGTCATGACATGGATTAATGTGACAGTGATAGTGTGGATATTTCATAGAATTGTCATGACATGGATTAATGTGACAGTGATAGTGTTGATATTTCATAGACTTGTCATGACATGGATTAATGTGACAGTGATAGTGTGGATATTTCATAGACTTGGCATGACATGGATTAATGTGACAGTGATAGTGTGGATATTTCATAGACTTGTCATGACATGGATTAATGTGACAGTGATAGTGTGGATATTTCATAGACTTGTCATGACATGGATTTATGTGACATTGATAGTGTGGATATTTCATAGACTTGTCATGACATGGATTAATGTGACAGTGATAGTGTGGATATTCATAGACTTGTCATGACATGGATTAATGTGACAGTGATAGTGTGGATATTTCATAGACTTGTCATGACATGGATTAATGTGACAGTGATAGTGTGGATATTTCATAGACTTGTCATGACATGGATTAATGTGACAGTGATAGTGTGGATATTTCATAGACTTGTCATGACATGGATTAATGTGACATTGATAGTGTGGATATTTCATAGACTTGTCATGACATGGATTAATGTGACAGTGATAGTGTGGATATTTCATAGACTTGTCATGACATGGATTAATGTGACAGTGATAGTGTGGATATTTCATAGACTTGTCATGACATGGATTAATGTGACAGTGATAGTGTGGATATTTCATAGACTTGTCATGACATGGATTAATGTGACAGTGATAGTGTGGATATTTCATAGACTTGTCATGACATGGATTAATGTGACAGTGATAGTGTGGATATTTCATAGACTTGTCATGACATGGATTAATGTGACAGTGATAGTGTGGATATTTCATAGACTTGTCATGACATGGATTAATGTGACAGTGATAGTGTGGATATTTCATAGACTTGTCATGACATGGATTAATGTGACAGTGATAGTGTGGATATTTCATAGACTTGTCATGACATGGATTAATGTGACAGTGATAGTGTGGATATTTCATAGACTTGTCATGACATGGATTAATGTGACAGTGATAGTGTTGATATTTCATAGACTTGTCATGACATGGATTAATGTGACAGTGATAGTGTGGATATTTCATAGACTTGTCATGACATGGATTAATGTGACAGTGATAGTGTGGATATTTCATAGACTTGTCATGACATGGATTAATGTGACAGTGATAGTGTTGATATTTCATAGACTTGTCATGACATGGATTAATGTGACAGTGATAGTGTGGATATTTCATAGACTTGTCATGACATGGATTAATGTGACAGTGAGAGTGTGGATATTTCATAGACTTGTTATGACATGGTTTAATGTGACAGTGATAGTGTGGATATTTCATAGACTTGTCATGACATGGATTAATGTGACATTGATCGTGTGGATATTTCATAGACTTGTCATGACATGGATTAATGTGACAGTGATAGTGTGGATATTTCATAGACTTGTCATGACATGGATTTATGTGATAGTGATAGTGTTGATATTTCATAGACTTGTCATGACATGGATTAATGTGACATTGATAGTGTGGATATTTCATAGACTTGTTATGACATGGATTAATGTGACAGTGATAGTGTGGATATTTCATAGACTTGTCATGACATGGATTAATGTGACAGTGATAGTGTGGATATTTCATAGACTTGTCATGACATGGATTAATGTGACAGTGATAGTGTTGATATTTCATAGACTTGTTATGACATGGATTAATGTGACAGTGATAGTGTGGATATTTCATAGACTTGTCATGACATGGATTAATGTGACAGTGATAGTGTGGATATTTCATAGACTTGTCATGACATGGATTAATGTGACAGTGATAGTGTGGATATTTCATAGACTTGTCATGACATGGATTAATGTGACAGTGAGAGTGTGGATATTTCATAGACTTGTCATGACATGGATTAATGTGACATTGATCGTGTGGATATTTCATAGACTTGTCATGACATGGATTAATGTGACAGTGATAGTGTGGATATTTCATAGACTTGTCATGACATGGATTAATGTGACAGTGATAGTGTGGATATTTCATAGACTTGTCATGACATGGATTAATGTGACAGTGATAGTGTTGATATTTCATAGACTTGTCATGACATGGATTAATGTGACATTGATAGTGTTGATATTTCATAGACTTGTCATGACATGGATTAATGTGACAGTGATAGTGTGGATATTTCATAGACTTGTCATGACATGGATTAATGTGACAGTGATAGTGTTGATATTTCGTAGACTTGTCATGACATGGATTAATGTGACATTGATAGTGTGGATATTTCATAGACTTGTCATGACATGGATTAATGTGACAGTGATAGTGTTGATATTTCATAGATTTGTCATGACATGGATTAATGTGACAGTGATAGTGTTGATATTTCATAGACTTGTCATGACATGGATTAATGTGACAGTGATAGTGTTGATATTTCGTAGACTTGTCATGACATGGATTAATGTGACAGTGATAGTGTGGATATTTCATAGACTTGTCATGACATGGATTAATGTGACAGTGATAGTGTGGATATATCATAGACTTGTCATGACATGGATTAATGTGACAGTGATAGTGTGGATATTTCATAGACTTGTCATGACATGGATTAATGTGACAGTGATAGTGTGGATATTTCATAAACTTGTCATGACATGGATTAATGTGACAGTGATAGTGTGGATATTTCATAGACTTGTCATGACATGGATTAATGTGACAGTGATAGTGTGGATATTTCATAGACTTGTCATGACATGGATTAATGTGACATTGATAGTGTGGATATTTCATAGACTTGTCATGACATGGATTTATGTGACAGTGATAGTGTGGATATTTCATAGACTTGTCATGACATGGATTAATGTAACAGTGATAGTGTGGATATTTCATAGACTTGTTATGACATGGATTAATGTGACAGTGATAGTGTGGATATTTCATAGACTTGTCATGACATGGATTAATGTGACAGTGATAGTGTGGATATTTCATAGACTTGTCATGACATGGATTAATGTGACATTGATAGTGTGGATATTTCATAGACTTGTCATGACATGGATTATGTGACAGTGATAGTGTGGATATTTCATAGACTTGTCATGACATGGATTAATGTGACAGTGATAGTGTGGATATTTCATAGACTTGTCATGACATGGATTAATGTGACAGTGATAGTGTGGATATTTCATAGACTTGTCATGACATGGATTAATGTGACAGTGATAGTGTGGATATTTCATAGACTTGTCATGACATGGATTAATGTGACATTGATAGTGTGGATATTTCATAGACTTGTCATGACATGGATTAATGTGACAGTGATAGTGTGGATATTTCATAGACTTGTCATGACATGGATTAATGTGACAGTGATAGTGTGGATATTTCATAGACTTGTTATGACATGGATTAATGTGACAGTGATAGTGTGGATATTTCATAGACTTGTCATGACATGGATTAATGTGACAGTGATAGTGTGGATATTTCATAGACTTGTCATGACATGGATTAATGTGACAGTGATAGTGTGGATATTTCATAGACTTGTCATGACATGGATTAATGTGACAGTGATAGTGTGGATATTTCATAGACTTGTCATGACATGATTAATGTGACATTGATAGTGTGGATATTTCATAGACTTGTCATGACATGGATTAATGTGACAGTGATAGTGTGGATATTTCATAGACCTTGTCATGACATGGATTAATGTGACAGTGATAGTGTGGATATTTCATAGACTTGTTATGACATGGATTAATGTGACAGTGATAGTGTGGATATTTCATAGACTTGTCATGACATGGATTAATGTGACAGTGATAGTGTGGATATTTCATAGACTTGTTATGACATGGATTAATGTGACAGTGATAGTGTGGATATTTCATAGACTTGTCATGACATGGATTAATGTGACAGTGATAGTGTGGATATTTCATAAACTTGTCATGACATGGATTAATGTGACAGTGATAGTGTGGATATATCATAGACTTGTCATGACATGGATTAATGTGACAGTGATAGTGTGGATATTTCATAGACTTGTCATGACATGGATTAATGTGACAGTGATAGTGTGGATATTTCATAGACTTGTCATGACATGGATTAATGTGACAGTGATAGTGTGGATATTTCATAGACTTGTCATGACATGGATTAATGTGACAGTGATAGTGTGGATATTTCATAGGCTTGTCATGACATGGATTAATGTGACATTGATAGTGTGGATATTTCATAGACTTGTCATGACATGGATTAATGTGACAGTGATAGTGTGGATATTTCATAGACTTGTCATGACATGGATTAATGTGACAGTGATAGTGTGGATATTTCATAGACTTGTCATGACATGGATTAATGTGACAGTGATAGTATTGATATTTCATAGACTTGTCATGACATGGATTAATGTGACAGTGATAGTGTGATATTTCATAGACTTGTCATGACATGGATTAATGTGACAGTGATAGTGTGGATATTTCATAGACTTGTCATGACATGGATTAATGTGACAGTGATAGTGTGGATATTTCATAGACTTGTCATGACATGGATTAATGTGACAGTGATAGTGTTGATATTTCATAGACTTGTCATCACATGGATTAATGTGACAGTGATAGTGTGGATATTTCATAGACTTGTCATGACATGGATTAATGTGACAGTGATAGTGTGGATATTTCATAGACTTGTCATGACATGGATTAATGTGACAGTGATAGTGTTGATATTTCATAGACTTGTCATCACATGGATTAATGTGACAGTGATAGTGTGGATATTTCATAGACTTGTCATGACATGGATTAATGTGACAGTGATAGTGTGGATATTTCATAGACTTGTCATGACATGGATTAATGTGACAGTGATAGTGTGGATATTTCATAGACTTGTCATGACATGGATTAATGTGACAGTGATAGTGTTGATATTTCATAGACTTGTCATCACATGGATTAATGTGACAGTGATAGTGTGGATATTTCATAGACTTGTCATGACATGGATTAATGTGACAGTGATAGTGTGGATATTTCATAGACTTGTCATGACATGGATTAATGTGACAGTGATAGTGTGGATATTTCATAGACTTGTCATGACATGGATTAATGTGACAGTGATAGTGTGGATATTTCATAGACTTGTCATGACATGGATTAATGTGACAGTGATAGTATTGATATTTATAGACTTGTCATGACATGGATTAATGTGACAGTGATAGTGTGGATATTTCATAGACTTGTCATGACATGGATTAATGTGACAGTGATAGTGTGGATATTTCATAGACTTGTCATGACATGGATTAATGTGACAGTGATAGTGTGGATATTTCATAGACTTGTCATGACATGGATTAATGTGACAGTGATAGTGTGGATATTTCATAGACTTGTCATGACATGGATTAATGTGACAGTGATAGTGTTGATATTTCATAGACTTGTCATCACATGGATTAATGTGACAGTGATAGTGTGGATATTTCATAGACTTGTTATGACATGGATTAATGTGACAGTGATAGTGTGGATATTTCATAGACTTGTCATGACATGGATTAATGTGACAGTGATAGTGTGGATATTTCATAGACTTGTCATGACATGGATTAATGTGACAGTGATAGTGTGGATATTTCATAGACTTGTCATGACATGGATTAATGTGACAGTGATAGTGTGGATATTTCATAGACTTGTCATGACATGGATTAATGTGACATTTATAGTGTGGATATTTCATAGACTTGTCATGACATGGATTAATGTGACAGTGATAGTGTGGATATTTCATAGACTTGTCATGACATGGATTAATGTGACAGTGATAGTGTGGATATTTCATAGACTTGTCATGACATGGATTAATGTGACAGTGATAGTGTGGATATTTCATAGAATTGTCATGACATGGATTAATGTGACAGTGATAGTGTGGATATTTCATAGACTTGTCATGACATGGATTAATGTGACATTGATAGTGTGGATATTTCATAGACTTGTCATGACATGGATTAATGTGACAGTGATAGTGTGGATATTTCATAGACTTGTCATGACATGGATTAATGTGACAGTGATAGTGTGGATATTTCATAGACTTGTTATGACATGGATTAATGTGACAGTGATAGTGTGGATATTTCATAGACTTGTCATGACATGGATTAATGTGACAGTGATAGTGTGGATATTTCATAGACTTGTTATGACATGGATTAATGTGACAGTGATAGTGTGGATATTTCATAGACTTGTCATGACATGGATTAATGTGACAGTGATAGTGTGGATATTTCATAAACTTGTCATGACATGGATTAATGTGACAGTGATAGTGTGGATATATCATAGACTTGTCATGACATGGATTAATGTGACAGTGATAGTGTGGATATTTCATAGACTTGTCATGACATGGATTAATGTGACAGTGATAGTGTGGATATTTCATAGACTTGTCATGACATGGATTAATGTGACAGTGATAGTGTGGACATTTCATAGACTTGTCATGACATGGATTAATGTGACAGTGATAGTGTGGATATTTCATAGACTTGTCATGACATGGATTAATGTGACATTGATAGTGTGGATATTTCATAGACTTGTCATGACATGGATTAATGTGACAGTGATAGTGTGGATATTTCATAGACTTGTCATGACATGGATTAATGTGACAGTGATAGTGTGGATATTTCATAGACTTGTCATGACATGGATTAATGTGACAGTGATAGTATTGATATTTCATAGACTTGTCATGACATGGATTAATGTGACAGTGATAGTGTGGATATTTCATAGACTTGTCATGACATGGATTAATGTGACATTGATAGTGTGGATATTTCATAGACTTGTCATGACATGGATTAATGTGACAGTGATAGTGTGGATATTTCATAGACTTGTCATGACATGGATTAATGTGACAGTGATAGTGTGGATATTTCATAGACTTGTTATGACATGGATTAATGTGACAGTGATAGTGTGGATATTTCATAGACTTGTCATGACATGGATTAATGTGACAGTGATAGTGTGGATATTTCATAGACTTGTTATGACATGGATTAATGTGACAGTGATAGTGTGGATATTTCATAGACTTGTCATGACATGGATTAATGTGACAGTGATAGTGTGGATATTTCATAAACTTGTCATGACATGGATTAATGTGACAGTGATAGTGTGGATATATCATAGACTTGTCATGACATGGATTAATGTGACAGTGATAGTGTGGATATTTCATAGACTTGTCATGACATGGATTAATGTGACAGTGATAGTGTGGATATTTCATAGACTTGTCATGACATGGATTAATGTGACAGTGATAGTGTGGATATTTCATAGACTTGTCATGACATGGATTAATGTGACAGTGATAGTGTGGATATTTCATAGACTTGTCATGACATGGATTAATGTGACATTGATAGTGTGGATATTTCATAGACTTGTCATGACATGGATTAATGTGACAGTGATAGTGTGGATATTTCATAGACTTGTCATGACATGGATTAATGTGACAGTGATAGTGTGGATATTTCATAGACTTGTCATGACATGGATTAATGTGACAGTGATAGTATTGATATTTCATAGACTTGTCATGACATGGATTAATGTGACAGTGATAGTGTTGATATTTCATAGACTTGTCATGACATGGATTAATGTGACAGTGATAGGGTGGATATTTCATAGACTTGTCATGACATGGATTAATGTGACAGTGATAGTGTGGATATTTCATAGACTTGTCATGACATGGATTAATGTGACAGTGATAGTGTTGATATTTCATAGACTTGTCATCACATGGATTAATGTGACAGTGATAGTGTGGATATTTCATAGACTTGTCATGACATGGATTAATGTGACAGTGATAGTGTGGATATTTCATAGACTTGTCATGACATGGATTAATGTGACAGTGATAGTGTTGATATTTCATAGACTTGTCATCACATGGATTAATGTGACAGTGATAGTGTTGATATTTCATAGACTTGTCATGACATGGATTAATGTGACAGTGATAGTGTGGATATTTCATAGACTTGTCATGACATGGATTAATGTGACAGTGATAGTGTGGATATTTCATAGACTTGTCATGACATGGATTAATGTGACAGTGATAGTGTTGATATTTCATAGACTTGTCATCACATGGATTAATGTGACAGTGATAGTGTGGATATTTCATAGACTTGTCATGACATGGATTAATGTGACAGTGATAGTGTGGATATTTCATAGACTTGTCATGACATGGATTAATGTGACAGTGATAGTGTGGATATTTCATAGACTTGTCATGACATGGATTAATGTGACAGTGATAATGTGGATATTTCATAGACTTGTCATGACATGGATTAATGTGACAGTGATAGTATTGATATTTTATAGACTTGTCATGACATGGATTAATGTGACATTGATAGTGTGGATATTTCATAGTCTTGTCATGACATGGATTAATGTGACAGTGATAGTGTGGATATTTCATAGACTTGTCATGACATGGATTAATGTGACAGTGATAGTGTGGATATTTCATAGACTTGTCATGACATGGATTAATGTGACAGTGATAGTGTGGATATTTCATCGACTTGTCATGACATGGATTAATGTGACAGTGATAGTGTTGATATTTCATAGACTTGTCATCACATGGATTAATGTGACAGTGATAGTGTGGATATTTCATAGACTTGTTATGACATGGATTAATGTGACAGTGATAGTGTGGATATTTCATAGACTTGTCATGACATGGATTAATGTGACAGTGATAGTGTGGATATTTCATAGACTTGTCATGACATGGATTAATGTGACAGTGATAGTGTGGATATTTCATAGACTTGTCATGACATGGATTAATGTGACAGTGATAGTGTGGATATTTCATAGACTTGTCATGACATGGATTAATGTGACATTTATAGTGTGGATATTTCATAGACTTGTCATGACATGGATTAATGTGACAGTGATAGTGTGGATATTTCATAGACTTGTCATGACATGGATTAATGTGACAGTGATAGTGTTGATATTTCATAGACTTGTCATGACATGGATTAATGTGACAGTGATAGTGTGGATATTTCATAGAATTGTCATGACATGGATTAATGTGACAGTGATAGTGTGGATATTTCATAGACTTGTCATGACATGGATTAATGTGACATTGATAGTGTGGATATTTCATAGACTTGTCATGACATGGATTAATGTGACAGTGATAGTGTGGATATTTCATAGACTTGTCATGACATGGATTAATGTGACAGTGATAGTGTGGATATTTCATAGACTTGTTATGACATGGATTAATGTGACAGTGATAGTGTGGATATTTCATAGACTTGTCATGACATGGATTAATGTGACAGTGATAGTGTGGATATTTCATAGACTTGTTATGACATGGATTAATGTGACAGTGATAGTGTGGATATTTCATAGACTTGTCATGACATGGATTAATGTGACAGTGATAGTGTGGATATTTCATAAGCTTGTCATGACATGGATTAATGTGACAGTGATAGTGTGGATATATCATAGACTTGTCATGACATGGATTAATGTGACAGTGATAGTGTGGATATTTCATAGACTTGTCATGACATGGATTAATGTGACAGTGATAGTGTGGATATTTCATAGACTTGTCATGACATGGATTAATGTGACAGTGATAGTGTGGACATTTCATAGACTTGTCATGACATGGATTAATGTGACAGTGATAGTGTGGATATTTCATAGACTTGTCATGACATGGATTAATGTGACATTGATAGTGTGGATATTTCATAGACTTGTCATGACATGGATTAATGTGACAGTGATAGTGTGGATATTTCATAGACTTGTCATGACATGGATTAATGTGACAGTGATAGTGTGGATATTTCATAGACTTGTCATGACATGGATTAATGTGACAGTGATAGTATTGATATTTCATAGACTTGTCATGACATGGATTAATGTGACAGTGATAGTGTTGATATTTCATAGACTTGTCATGACATGGATTAATGTGACAGTGATAGTGTGGATATTTCATAGACTTGTCATGACATGGATTAATGTGACAGTGATAGTGTGGATATTTCATAGACTTGTCATGACATGGATTAATGTGACAGTGATAGTGTTGATATTTCATAGACTTGTCATCACATGGATTAATGTGACAGTGATAGTGTGGATATTTCATAGACTTGTTATGACATGGATTAATGTGACAGTGATAGTTTGGATATTTCATAGACTTGTCATGACATGGATTAATGTGACAGTGATAGTGTGGATATTTCATAGACTTGTCATGACATGGATTAATGTGACAGTGATAGTGTGGATATTTCATAGACTTGTCATGACATGGATTAATGTGACAGTGATAGTGTGGATATTTCATAGACTTGTCATGACATGGATTAATGTGACAGTGATAGTGTGGATATTTCATAGACTTGTCATGACATGGATTAATGTGACAGTGATAGTATTGATATTTCATAGACTTGTCATGACATGGATTAATGTGACATTGATAGTGTGGATATTTCATAGACTTGTCATGACATGGATTAATGTGACAGTGATAGTGTGGATATTTCATAGACTTGTCATGACATGGATTAATGTGACAGTGATAGTGTGGATATTTCATAGACTTGTCATGACATGGATTAATGTGACAGTGATAGTATTGATATTTCATAGACTTGTCATGACATGGATTAATGTGACAGTGATAGTGTTGATATTTCATAGACTTGTCATGACATGGATTAATGTGACAGTGATAGTGTGGATATTTCATAGACTTGGCATGACATGGATTAATGTGACAGTGATAGTGTGGATATTTCATCGACTTGTCATGAAATGGATTAATGTGACAGTGATAGTGTTGATATTTCATAGACTTTTCATCACATGGATTAATGTGACAGTGATAGTGTGGATATTTCATAGACTTGTTATGACATGGATTAATGTGACAGTGATAGTGTGGATATTTCATAGACTTGTCATGACATGGATTAATGTGACAGTGATAGTGTGGATATTTCATAGACTTGTCATGACATGGATTAATGTGACAGTGATAGTGTGGATATTTCATAGACTTGTCATGACATGGATTAATGTGACAGTGATAGTGTGGATATTTCATAGACTTGTCATGACATGGATTAATGTGACATTTATAGTGTGGATATTTCATAGACTTGTCATGACATGGATTAATGTGACAGTGATAGTGTGGATATTTCATAGACTTGTCATGACATGGATTAATGTGACAGTGATAGTGTTGATATTTCATAGACTTGTCATGACATGGATTAATGTGACAGTGATAGTGTGGATATTTCATAGACTTGTCATGACATGGATTAATGTGACAGTGATAGTGTGGATATTTCATAGACTTGTCATGACATGCATTAATGTGACATTGATATTGTTGATATTTCATAGACTTGTCATGACATGCATTAATGTGACATTGATAGTGTTGATATTTCATAGACTTGTCATGACATGGATTAATGTGACAGTGATAGTGTGGATATTTCATAGACTTGTCATGACATGGATTAATGTGACAGTGATAGTGTGGATATTTCATAGACTTGTTATGACATGGATTAATGTGACATTGATAGTGTGGATATTTCATAGACTTGTCATGACATGGATTAATGTGACAGTGATAGTGTGGATATTTCATAGACTTGTGATGACATGGATTAATGTGACAGTGATAGTGTGGATATATCATAGACTTGTTATGACATGGATTAATGTGACATTGATAGTGTGGATATTTCATAGACTTGTCATGACATGGATTAATGTGACAGTGATAGTGTGGATATTTCATAGACTTGTCATGACATCGATTAATGTGACAGTGATAGTGTGGATATTTCATAGACTTGTCATGACATGGATTAATGTGACAGTGATAGTGTGGATATTTCATAGACTTGTCATGACATGGATTAATGTGACAGTGATAGTGTGGATATTTCATAGACTTGTCATGACATGGATTAATGTGACAGTGATAGTGTGGATATTTCATAGACTTGTCATGATATGGATTAATGTGACAGTGATAGTGTGGATATTTCATAGACTTGTCATGACATGGATTAATGTGACAGTGATAGTGTGGATATTTCATAGACTTGTCATGACATGGATTAATGTGACAGTGATAGTGTGGATATTTCATAGACTTGTCATGACATGGATTAATGTGACAGTGATAGTATTGATATTTCATAGACTTGTCATGACATGGATTAATGTGACAGTGATAGTGTGGATATTTCATAGACTTGTCATGATATGGATTAATGTGACAGTGATAGTGTGGATATTTCATAGACTTGTCATGACATGGATTAATGTGACAGTGATAGTGTGGATATTTCATAGACTTGTCATGACATGGATTAATGTGACAGTGATAGTGTGGATATTTCATAGACTTGTCATGACATGGATTAATGTGACAGTGATAGTATTGATATTTCATAGACTTGTCATGACATGGATTAATGTGACAGTGATAGTGTTGATATTTCATAGACTTGTCATGACATGGATTAATGTGACAGTGATAGTGTGGATATTTCATAGACTTGTCATGACATGGATTAATGTGACAGTGATAGTGTGGATATTTCATCGACTTGTCATGACATGGATTAATGTGACAGTGATAGTGTTGATATTTCATAGACTTGTCATCACATGGATTAATGTGACAGTGATAGTGTGGATATTTCATAGACTTGTTATGACATGGATTAATGTGACAGTGATAGTGTGGATATTTCATAGACTTGTCATGACATGGATTAATGTGACAGTGATAGTGTGGATATTTCATAGACTTGTCATGACATGGATTAATGTGACAGTGATAGTGTGGATATTTCATAGACTTGTCATGACATGGATTAATGTGACAGTGATAGTGTGGATATTTCATAGACTTGTCATGACATGGATTAATGTGACAGTGATAGTATTGATATTTCATAGACTTGTCATGACATGGATTAATGTGACAGTGATAGTGTTGATATTTCATAGACTTGTCATGACATGGATTAATGTGACAGTGATAGTGTGGATATTTCATAGACTTGTCATGACATGGATTAATGTGACAGTGATAGTGTGGATATTTCATCGACTTGTCATGACATGGATTAATGTGACAGTGATAGTGTTGATATTTCATAGACTTGTCATCACATGGATTAATGTGACAGTGATAGTGTGGATATTTCATAGACTTGTTATGACATGGATTAATGTGACAGTGATAGTGTGGATATTTCATAGACTTGTCATGACATGGATTAATGTGACATTGATAGTGTGGATATTTCATAGACTTGTCATGACATGGATTAATGTGACAGTGATAGTGTGGATATTTCATAGACTTGTCATGACATGGATTAATGTGACAGTGATAGTGTGGATATTTCATAGACTTGTCATGACATGGATTAATGTGACATTTATAGTGTGGATATTTCATAGACTTGTCATGACATGGATTAATGTGACAGTGATAGTGTGGATATTTCATAGACTTGTCATGACATGGATTAATGTGACAGTGATAGTGTTGATATTTCATAGACTTGTCATGACATG
This sequence comes from Heterodontus francisci, assembly GCF_036365525.1. NCBI lineage: Eukaryota > Metazoa > Chordata > Chondrichthyes > Heterodontiformes > Heterodontidae > Heterodontus > Heterodontus francisci. The sequence goes on along the minus strand of NW_027140387.1, from coordinate 61,513 downwards.
GATTAATGTGACAGTGATAGTGTGGATATTTCATAGACTTGTCATGACATGGATTAATGTGACAGTGATAGTGTGGATATTTCATAGACTTGTCATGACATGCATTAATGTGACATTGATATTGTTGATATTTCATAGACTTGTCATGACATGCATTAATGTGACATTGATAGTGTTGATATTTCATAGACTTGTCATGACATGGATTAATGTGACAGTGATAGTGTGGATATTTCATAGACTTGTCATGACATGGATTAATGTGACAGTGATAGTGTGGATATTTCATAGACTTGTTATGACATGGATTAATGTGACATTGATAGTGTGGATATTTCATAGACTTGTCATGACATGGATTAATGTGACAGTGATAGTGTGGATATTTCATAGACTTGTGATGACATGGATTAATGTGACAGTGATAGTGTGGATATATCATAGACTTGTTATGACATGGATTAATGTGACATTGATAGTGTGGATATTTCATAGACTTGTCATGACATGGATTAATGTGACAGTGATAGTGTGGATATTTCATAGACTTGTCATGACATCGATTAATGTGACAGTGATAGTGTGGATATTTCATAGACTTGTCATGACATGGATTAATGTGACAGTGATAGTGTGGATATTTCATAGACTTGTCATGACATGGATTAATGTGACAGTGATAGTGTGGATATTTCATAGACTTGTCATGACATGGATTAATGTGACAGTGATAGTGTGGATATTTCATAGACTTGTCATGATATGGATTAATGTGACAGTGATAGTGTGGATATTTCATAGACTTGTCATGACATGGATTAATGTGACAGTGATAGTGTGGATATTTCATAGACTTGTCATGACATGGATTAATGTGACAGTGATAGTATTGATATTTCATAGACTTGTCATGACATGGATTAATGTGACAGTGATAGTGTTGATATTTCATAGACTTGTCATGACATGGATTAATGTGACAGTGATAGTGTGGATATTTCATAGACTTGTCATGACATGGATTAATGTGACAGTGATAGTGTGGATATTTCATCGACTTGTCATGACATGGATTAATGTGACAGTGATAGTGTTGATATTTCATAGACTTGTCATCACATGGATTAATGTGACAGTGATAGTGTGGATATTTCATAGACTTGTTATGACATGGATTAATGTGACAGTGATAGTGTGGATATTTCATAGACTTGTCATGACATGGATTAATGTGACATTGATAGTGTGGATATTTCATAGACTTGTCATGACATGGATTAATGTGACAGTGATAGTGTGGATATTTCATAGACTTGTCATGACATGGATTAATGTGACAGTGATAGTGTGGATATTTCATAGACTTGTCATGACATGGATTAATGTGACATTTATAGTGTGGATATTTCATAGACTTGTCATGACATGGATTAATGTGACAGTGATAGTGTGGATATTTCATAGACTTGTCATGACATGGATTAATGTGACAGTGATAGTGTTGATATTTCATAGACTTGTCATGACATGGATTAATGTGACAGTGATAGTGTGGATATTTCATAGACTTGTCATGACATGGATTAATGTGACAGTGATAGTGTGGATATTTCATAGACTTGTCATGACATGCATTAATGTGACATTGATATTGTTGATATTTCATAGACTTGTCATGACATGCATTAATGTGACATTGATAGTGTTGATATTTCATAGACTTGTCATGACATGGATTAATGTGACAGTGATAGTGTGGATATTTCATAGACTTGTCATGACATGGATTAATGTGACAGTGATAGTGTGGATATTTCATAGACTTGTTATGACATGGATTAATGTGACATTGATAGTGTGGATATTTCATAGACTTGTCATGACATGGATTAATGTGACAGTGATAGTGTGGATATTTCATAGACTTGTGATGACATGGATTAATGTGACAGTGATAGTGTGGATATATCATAGACTTGTTATGACATGGATTAATGTGACATTGATAGTGTGGATATTTCATAGACTTGTCATGACATGGATTAATGTGACAGTGATAGTGTGGATATTTCATAGACTTGTCATGACATCGATTAATGTGACAGTGATAGTGTGGATATTTCATAGACTTGTCATGACATGGATTAATGTGACAGTGATAGTGTGGATATTTCATAGACTTGTCATGACATGGATTAATGTGACAGTGATAGTGTGGATATTTCATAGACTTGTCATGACATGGATTAATGTGACAGTGATAGTGTGGATATTTCATAGACTTGTCATGATATGGATTAATGTGACAGTGATAGTGTGGATATTTCATAGACTTGTCATGACATGGATTAATGTGACAGTGATAGTGTGGATATTTCATAGACTTGTCATGACATGGATTAATGTGACAGTGATAGTGTGGATATTTCATAGACTTGTCATGACATGGATTAATGTGACAGTGATAGTATTGATATTTCATAGACTTGTCATGACATGGATTAATGTGACAGTGATAGTGTGGATATTTCATAGACTTGTCATGATATGGATTAATGTGACAGTGATAGTGTGGATATTTCATAGACTTGTCATGACATGGATTAATGTGACAGTGATAGTGTGGATATTTCATAGACTTGTCATGACATGGATTAATGTGACAGTGATAGTGTGGATATTTCATAGACTTGTCATGACATGGATTAATGTGACAGTGATAGTATTGATATTTCATAGACTTGTCATGACATGGATTAATGTGACAGTGATAGTGTTGATATTTCATAGACTTGTCATGACATGGATTAATGTGACAGTGATAGTGTGGATATTTCATAGACTTGTCATGACATGGATTAATGTGACAGTGATAGTGTGGATATTTCATCGACTTGTCATGACATGGATTAATGTGACAGTGATAGTGTTGATATTTCATAGACTTGTCATCACATGGATTAATGTGACAGTGATAGTGTGGATATTTCATAGACTTGTTATGACATGGATTAATGTGACAGTGATAGTGTGGATATTTCATAGACTTGTCATGACATGGATTAATGTGACAGTGATAGTGTGGATATTTCATAGACTTGTCATGACATGGATTAATGTGACAGTGATAGTGTGGATATTTCATAGACTTGTCATGACATGGATTAATGTGACAGTGATAGTGTGGATATTTCATAGACTTGTCATGACATGGATTAATGTGACATTTATAGTATTGATATTTCATAGACTTGTCATGACATGGATTAATGTGACAGTGATAGTGTTGATATTTCATAGACTTGTCATGACATGGATTAATGTGACAGTGATAGTGTGGATATTTCATAGACTTGTCATGACATGGATTAATGTGACAGTGATAGTGTGGATATTTCATCGACTTGTCATGACATGGATTAATGTGACAGTGATAGTGTTGATATTTCATAGACTTGTCATCACATGGATTAATGTGACAGTGATAGTGTGGATATTTCATAGACTTGTTATGACATGGATTAATGTGACAGTGATAGTGTGGATATTTCATAGACTTGTCATGACATGGATTAATGTGACAGTGATAGTGTGGATATTTCATAGACTTGTCATGACATGGATTAATGTGACAGTGATAGTGTGGATATTTCATCGACTTGTCATGACATGGATTAATGTGACAGTGATAGTGTTGATATTTCATAGACTTGTCATCACATGGATTAATGTGACAGTGATAGTGTGGATATTTCATAGACTTGTTATGACATGGATTAATGTGACAGTGATAGTGTGGATATTTCATAGACTTGTCATGACATGGATTAATGTGACAGTGATAGTGTGGATATTTCATAGACTTGTCATGACATGGATTAATGTGACAGTGATAGTGTGGATATTTCATCGACTTGTCATGACATGGATTAATGTGACAGTGATAGTGTTGATATTTCATAGACTTGTCATCACATGGATTAATGTGACAGTGATAGTGTGGATATTTCATAGACTTGTTATGACATGGATTAATGTGACAGTGATAGTGTGGATATTTCATAGACTTGTCATGACATGGATTAATGTGACAGTGATAGTGTGGATATTTCATAGACTTGTCATGACATGGATTAATGTGACAGTGATAGTGTGGATATTTCATCGACTTGTCATGACATGGATTAATGTGACAGTGATAGTGTTGATATTTCATAGACTTGTCATCACATGGATTAATGTGACAGTGATAGTGTGGATATTTCATAGACTTGTTATGACATGGATTAATGTGACAGTGATAGTGTGGATATTTCATAGACTTGTCATGACATGGATTAATGTGACAGTGATAGTGTGGATATTTCATAGACTTGTCATGACATGGATTAATGTGACAGTGATAGTGTGGATATTTCATAGACTTGTCATGACATGGATTAATGTGACAGTGATAGTGTGGATATTTCATAGACTTGTCATGACATGGATTAATGTGACATTTATAGTGTGGATATTTCATAGACTTGTCATGACATGGATTAATGTGACAGTGATAGTGTGGATATTTCATAGACTTGTCATGACATGGATTAATGTGACAGTGATAGTGTTGATATTTCATAGACTTGTCATGACATGGATTAATGTGACAGTGATAGTGTGGATATTTCATAGACTTGTCATGACATGGATTAATGTGACAGTGATAGTGTGGATATTTCATAGACTTGTCATGACATGCATTAATGTGACATTGATAGTGTTGATATTTCATAGACTTGTCATGACATGCATTAATGTGACATTGATAGTGTTGATATTTCATAGACTTGTCATGACATGGATTAATGTGACAGTGATAGTGTGGATATTTCATAGACTTGTCATGACATGGATTAATGTGACAGTGATAGTGTGGATATTTCATAGACTTGTTATGACATGGATTAATGTGACATTGATAGTGTGGATATTTCATAGACTTGTCATGACATGGATTAATGTGACAGTGATAGTGTGGATATTTCATAGACTTGTCATGACATGGATTAATGTGTCAGTGATAGTGTGGATATATCATAGACTTGTTATGACATGGATTAATGTGACATTGATAGTGTGGATATTTCATAGACTTGTCATGACATGGATTAATGTGACAGTGATAGTGTGGATATTTCATAGACTTGTCATGACATCGATTAATGTGACAGTGATAGTGTGGATATTTCATAGACTTGTCATGACATGGATTAATGTGACAGTGATAGTGTGGATATTTCATAGACTTGTCATGACATGGATTAATGTGACAGTGATAGTGTGGATATTTCATAGACTTGTCATGACATGGATTAATGTGACAGTGATAGTGTGGATATTTCATAGACTTGTCATGATATGGATTAATGTGACAGTGATAGTGTGGATATTTCATAGACTTGTCATGACATGGATTAATGTGACAGTGATAGTGTGGATATTTCATAGACTTGTCATGACATGGATTAATGTGACAGTGATAGTGTGGATATTTCATAGACTTGTCATGACATGGATTAATGTGACAGTGATAGTATTGATATTTCATAGACTTGTCATGACATGGATTAATGTGACAGTGATAGTGTGGATATTTCATAGACTTGTCATGATATGGATTAATGTGACAGTGATAGTGTGGATATTTCATAGACTTGTCATGACATGGATTAATGTGACAGTGATAGTGTGGATATTTCATAGACTTGTCATGACATGGATTAATGTGACAGTGATAGTGTGGATATTTCATAGACTTGTCATGACATGGATTAATGTGACAGTGATAGTATTGATATTTCATAGACTTGTCATGACATGGATTAATGTGACAGTGATAGTGTTGATATTTCATAGACTTGTCATGACATGGATTAATGTGACAGTGATAGTGTGGATATTTCATAGACTTGTCATGACATGGATTAATGTGACAGTGATAGTGTGGATATTTCATCGACTTGTCATGACATGGATTAATGTGACAGTGATAGTGTTGATATTTCATAGACTTGTCATCACATGGATTAATGTGACAGTGATAGTGTGGATATTTCATAGACTTGTTATGACATGGATTAATGTGACAGTGATAGTGTGGATATTTCATAGACTTGTCATGACATGGATTAATGTGACAGTGATAGTGTGGATATTTCATAGACTTGTCATGACATGGATTAATGTGACAGTGATAGTGTGGATATTTCATAGACTTGTCATGACATGGATTAATGTGACAGTGATAGTGTGGATATTTCATAGACTTGTCATGACATGGATTAATGTGACATTTATAGTGTGGATATTTCATAGACTTGTCATGACATGGATTAATGTGACAGTGATAGTGTGGATATTTCATAGACTTGTCATGACATGGATTAATGTGACAGTGATAGTGTTGATATTTCATAGACTTGTCATGACATGGATTAATGTGACAGTGATAGTGTGGATATTTCATAGACTTGTCATGACATGGATTAATGTGACAGTGATAGTGTGGATATTTCATAGACTTGTCATGACATGCATTAATGTGACATTGATAGTGTTGATATTTCATAGACTTGTCATGACATGCATTAATGTGACATTGATAGTGTTGATATTTCATAGACTTGTCATGACATGGATTAATGTGACAGTGATAGTGTGGATATTTCATAGACTTGTCATGACATGGATTAATGTGACAGTGATAGTGTGGATATTTCATAGACTTGTTATGACATGGATTAATGTGACATTGATAGTGTGGATATTTCATAGACTTGTCATGACATGGATTAATGTGACAGTGATAGTGTGGATATTTCATAGACTTGTCATGACATGGATTAATGTGACAGTGATAGTGTGGATATTTCATAGACTTGTCATGACATGGATTAATGTGACAGTGATAGTATTGATATTTCATAGACTTGTCATGACATGGATTAATGTGACAGTGATAGTGTTGATATTTCATAGACTTGTCATGACATGGATTAATGTGACATTGATAGTGTGGATATTTCATAGACTTGTCATGACATGGATTAATGTGACAGTGATAGTGTTGATATTTCATAGACTTGTCATGACATGGATTAATGTGACAGTGATAGTGTTGATATTTCATAGACTTGTCATGACATGGATTAATGTGACATTGATAGTGTGGATATTTCATAGACTTGTCATGACATGGATTAATGTGACAGTGATAGTGTTGATATTTCATAGACTTGTCATGACATGGATTAATGTGACATTGATAGTGTGGATATTTCATAGACTTGTTATGACATGGATTAATGTGACATTGATAGTGTGGATATTTCATAGACTTGTCATGACATGGATTAATGTGACATTGATAGTGTGGATATTTCATAGACTTGTCATGACATGGATTAATGTGACAGTGATAGTGTGGATATTTCATAGACTTGTCATGACATGGATTAATGTGACAGTGATAGTGTGGATATTTCATAGACTTGTCATGACATGGATTAATGTGACACTGATAGTGTGGATATTTCATAGACTTGTTATGACATGGATTAATGTGACAGTGATAGTGTGGATATTTCATAGACTTGTCATGACATGGATTAATGTGACAGTGATAGTGTGGATATTTCATAGACTTGTCATGACATGGATTAATGTGACAGTGATAGTGTTGATATTTCATAGACTTGTCATGACATGGATTAATGTGACATTGATAGTGTGGATATTTCATAGACTTGTCATGACATGGATTAATGTGACATTGATAGTGTGGATATTTCATAGACTTGTTATGACATGGATTAATGTGACATTGATAGTGTGGATATTTCATAGACTTGTCATGACATGGATTAATGTGACATTGATAGTGTGGATATTTCATAGACTTGTCATGACATGGATTAATGTGACAGTGATAGTGTGGATATTTCATAGACTTGTCATGACATGGATTAGTGTGACAGTGATAGTGTGGATATTTCATAGACTTGTCATGACATGGATTAATGTGACAGTGATAGTGTGGATATTTCATAGACTTGTCATGACATGGATTAATGTGACAGTGATAGTGTGGATATTTCATAGACTTGTCATGACATGGATTAATGTGACAGTGATAGTGTTGATATTTCATAGACTTGTCATGACATGGATTAATGTGACAGTGATAGTGTGGATATTTCATAGACTTGTCATGACATGGATTAATGTGACAGTGATAGTGTGGATATTTCATAGACTTGTCATGACATGGATTAATGTGACAGTGATAGTGTGGATATTTCATAGACTTGTCATGACATGGATTAATGTGACAGTGATAGTGTTGATATTTCATAGACTTGTCATGACATGGATTAATGTGACAGTGATAGTGTGGATATTTCATAGACTTGTCATGACATGGATTAATGTGACAGTGATAGTGTGGATATTTCATAGACTTGTCATGACATGGATTAATGTGACAGTGATAGTGTGGATATTTCATAGACTTGTCATGACATGGATTAATGTGACAGTGATAGTGTTGATATTTCATAGACTTGTCATGACATGGATTAATGTGACAGTGATAGTGTGGATATTTCATAGACTTGTCATGACATGGATTAATGTGACAGTGATAGTGTTGACATTTCATAGACTTGTCATGACATGGATTAATGTGACAGTGATAGTGTGGATATTTCATAGACTTGTCATGACATGGATTAATGTGACAGTGATAGTGTGGATATTTCATAGACTTGTCATGACATGGATTAATGTGACAGTGATAGTGTGGATATTTCATAGACTTGTCATGACATGCATTAATGTGACATTGATAGTGTGGATATTTCATAGACTTGTCATGACATGGATTAATGTGACAGTGATAGTGTGGATATTTCATAGACTTGTCATGACATGGATTAATGTGACAGTGATAGTGTGTATATTTCATAGACTTGTCATGACATGGATTAATGTGACAGTGATAGTGTGGATATTTCATAGACTTGTCATGACATGGATGAATGTGACAGTGATAGTGTGGATATTTCATAGACTTGTCATGACATGGATTAATGTGACAGTGATAGTGTGGATATTTCATAGACTTGTCATGACATGGATTAATGTGACAGTGATAGTGTGGATATTTCATAGACTTGTCATGACATGGATTAATGTGACAGTGATAGTGTGGATATTTCATAGACTTGTCATGACATGGATTAATGTGACAGTGATAGTGTGGATATTTCATAGACTTGTCATGACATGTATTAATGTGACAGTGATAGTGTGGATATTTCACAGACTTGTCATGACATGGATTAATGTGACAGTGATAGTGTGGATATTTCATAGACTTGTCATGACATGGATTAATGTGACAGTGATAGTGTTGATATTTCATAGACTTGTTATGACATGGATTAATGTGACAGTGATAGTGTGGATATTTCATAGACTTGTCATGACATGGATTAATGTGACAGTGATAGTGTGGATATTTCACAGACTTGTCATGACATGGATTAATGTGACAGTGATAGTGTGGATATTTCATAGACTTGTCATGACATGGATTAATGTGACAGTGATAGTGTGGATATGACACTGACTGAGGGACTGAAAACAGAGGGAAGTGGTGAACAGTCATTGTTCAGACTGGATGTGGAGGGGAGAATACAGTACTGTTTCTCAGGGTTCGATTCACTCTGCGTGATATCAAGAAACGATTGAAGGCACTGGATACTGCAAAGGCTATGGGCCCTGACAATATTCCGGAAATAGTACTGAATACCTGTGCTCCAGAACTTCCGTTCCCCCATCAAACTGTTCCAGTACAGCTTCAACATTGTCCTCTATCCTGCAATGTGGAAAATTGCCCAGGTATGTCCTGTACACAAAAAGCAGGACAAGTCCAACCCGGCCAATTACCGCCCCATCAGCCTACTCTCAATCATCAGTAAGGTGATGGAAGGTGTCAACGACAATGCTACCAAACAGCACTTGCTTAGCAATGACCAGCTCAGTGACGCTCAGTTTGGGTTCCGCCAGGGTCACACAGCTCCTGACCTCATGACAGCCTTGGTGCAAACATGGACAAAGGAGCTGAATTCAATAGGTGAGGTATGAGTGACTGCCCTTGACACCAAGGCAGCATTTGACTGAGTATGGCATCAAGGAGCCCGAGCAAAAATGGAGTCAGTGGGAATCAGGGGGAAAACTCTCTGCTAGTTGGAGTCATACCTAGCACAAAGGAAGATGGTTGTGGTTGTTGCAGGTCAATCAGCTCAGCTCCAGGACATCACTGCAGGAGTTCCTCATTGTTGTGTCCTAGGCCCAACCATCTTCAGCTGCTTCATCAATGACCTTCCTTTAATGATAAGGTCAGATGTGGGGATGTTCGCTGATGATTGCACAATTTTCAGCACCATTTGTGACTCCTCAAATATTGAAGCAGTCCGTGTAGAAATGCAGAAAGACTTGGACAATGTCAAGGCTTGGGCTGATAATTGGCAAGTATCGTTCACTCTGCACAAGCGCCAGGCAATGACGGTCTCCGACAAGAGATAATCTAATCATCCCCCTTGACATTCAATGATATAAACATAGCTGAATCCCCCACTATCGCATCTTAGGGGCTACCATTGACCAGAAACTGAACAGGAGTAGCCATATAAATACCATGGCTAAAAGAGCAGGTCATCGGCGAGGAATCCTGAGGCAAGTAACTCACCTCCTGACTCACCGAAGCCAGTCAACCATCTACAAGGCACAAGTCAGGAGTGTGATGGAATATTCTCTGCTTGTCTGGATGGGTGCAGCTCCAAAAACACTCAAGAGGCTCGGCACCATCCAGGATAAAGCAGCACTTGATTGGCACCCCATCCACAACATTCACTATCTTCACCACCAACGCAAAGAGGCAGCAGTGTGTACCATCTACAAGATGCACTGCAGCAACGCACCAAGTCTACTTAGACAGCATCTTCCAAACACACAACCTCTATCACATAGAAGGACAAGGGCAGCAGATGTATGGAAACACCAGCACCTGCAAGTTCCCCTCGAAGCCAGACATCATCCTGACTTGGAACTATATCACTGTTCCTTCTCTTTCACTGGGTCAAAATACTGGAACTCCTTCCTAACAGAACTGTGGGTGTACCTACCCCACGTGGACTGCAGTGGTTCATGAAGGCAGCTCACCACCACCTTCTCAAGGGCAATTAGGGATGGACAATAAATGCTGGCTTATCCAGCGATGTCCACATCCCATGAATGAATAAAAAAAGATGCCAGAGAACTGGAGGGCTGTAAATGTTACACCCTGTTTAAAAAAGGAGAGGTTGGATAAGCCCTGTAACTATCAGTCCAATGCTGATTCTTGGAAAATTGTTGAGGCCATAACCCAGCACAAAAATATTTCTTGCTTGTAAAATCATGTCTTAATAAATGGCGAGTAGCACGGATAGCTTCATGGAAAATCATTTCTGATCATCTTGATAGTTTGTTGACATAATTGTGAGTGTTAACGAGAATAGCGTGTTTCGTGTGATAGAATCATAGAATCGTAGAAAGTTTAAGGCACAGAAAGAGGCCACTTGGCCCATCGTGTCTGTGCCAGCTGAAAAATTATCCACCTATTCTAATCCAGCATTTGATCCCTAGCCCTGCAGATTATGACATTTGAGGTTCACATCCAGGCTCTTTTTGAATGAGTGGAGGGTTTCTGCCTCAACCATCCTTTCAGGAAGTGAGTTCCAGATCCCCACTAAAATCAGGGCACCCAGTACCGAGCCCCGTGGAAAACCACTGGAAACAGTCCTCCAGTCAATACCCGTCAACAATTACCCTTTGCTTCCTGTCACTGAGGCAATTTTGTATTTCTGGGTGAATATGTTTTTCCTCGACTCCCTTCTGATATTTCTACCAATCACTTTAAATCTATGTCCCCCAGTCACTGATCTTTCTGCTAATGTGAATAGAGCCTTCATCTCCACTCTATCCAGGCCCCGCAAAATGTTGTTCATTTCAATCAGATCGCCCCTCAGCCTTCTCTGTTCCATGGAGAACAACCCCAGCCGATCCAATACTTCCTCTTAGCTGCATTTTTCCATTCCTGGCAACATCCTCGTAAATCTCCTGTGTACCCTCTCCAGTGCAATTATATCCTTTCTGTTACCAGAACTGCAGACAGTATTCAAGTTGTGGCCTAACCAATGATTAAGACAGTTCCAGCATAACCTCCCAGCTCTTTCATTCTATACCTCGGTTGATAAAGGAAAGGATTCCATATGCCTTCTTAACTGCCTTATTGACCTGTCCAGGTATCTTCAGGGATATGTGGGCATTCACTCCAAAGTCCCTTACTTCCTCTACACTTCTCAGTATTGTCCTAGTAATCGTGTATTCCTTTGCTTGGTTGAGCTTCCCAATTGCATCATCTCGGACTTAACCAGGTCGAATCCCATTTTTCTGCCCATCTGACCAGACCATCAATATCTTCCTGCAGCCGACAGCTATCCTTCTCGCTATCCACCGCATGGCCAATCTTTGTGTCGTCTGCAAAAGTCTTGATCATACCCACTACATTTACGTCTAAATCTTTAATATAGACCACAAAAAGCAGGGGACCCATTACTGAGCCCTGTGGAATGACACTGGAAACAGTCCTCCAGTCGCAAAAATACTTGTCAATAAATTACCCTTTGTTTCCTGCCACTGAGCCAATTTTGTATCCGCCTTGCTGCATTTCTCTGGACGCCATGGGATTTTATTTTTTGAACCAATCTTTCAGGTGGGAGCTTGTCAGAAGCCTTGCTAAAATCCATATAGACCACATCAACTGCACTCCCCTCATCTATATTCCCTGTAACATCTTCAAAAAATTCGATCAATTTGGTTAAACAAGAGCGTCCCTTAACAAATCCATGCTGACTATCCTTGATAAACCTGTGCCTTTCTAAGTGACAGTTTATCCCGTCTCTCAGAATAGATTCCAATAATTTGCCCACGACTGATGTTATACTGACTAGCCTGTAATTATTCAGATTATCCTTCGCTCCCTTTTTAAACAGAGGTACAATGTTAGCAATTCTCCAATACTCCAGCACAACAACTGTATCTAGTGAGATTGGGAAATGATGGTCGGCAGACCCTCTGCTATTTCCTCTCTTACTTCTTTGAACTGCCTGGGGTACATTTCATCCGGCTGTGGTGATTTATCAACTTTCAAGGATGCTAATCCCATTAATACTTCCTCTCTCCCTATGTTTATTATATCCAATAATTCACACTTTTTCTCCTGAAGGACAATATCTAAATCCCCCCTCTTTTCTGAAGACATACGCAAAGTGCTCAATCGGAACTAGTCCAATATCTTCCACCCTTATACAAAGGTTACCTTTCTGATCTACTATGGGGCCTACTCTCCCCTTAGTTATCCTCTTACTCTTAATGTATTGAGAAAACATCTTTGGGTTCACCTTGATTTTGCTCGCCAATATTCTTTCATGCCCTCTCTTTCCTTTCCTATTTTCCTTTTTGATTTGACGCCTCCTCTTTCTATACTCCTCTCGGCTTTCTGCAGTATTGAGTTCTCAGTGTCGGACATAAGCTTTGCTTTTCTGCGTTATCCTACCGTGTCGGCTCCTTGACATCCATGGGACTCGAGATTTGGCCGCCTCACCCGTTTTTTTGTGGGAACATGTTTATCTAGAACCTCTGGAATCTCCCCTTTGAATGCCTCCCACTGCTCTGAGACTGAATTACCTTCAAACAGCTGTTTCCTCAGTTGAACAGCCTGGGGTACAACTTTCCCCATTGAGAACTCTAACTGCTGATATATCTCTTGTCCTGTCCCATAATTCAGTTAAAACTAACTGAATTATGATAACTCCCACCAAAATGCTCCCCGACTGTCACTCCTCCACCTGCCCATCTTCATTTCCTAAAACAATGTCTAAAAACGCACCCTCTCTTGTTGAACTTGTTACATCCTGGTCAAAAACGTTCTCCTGAATGCACCTCAAGATTTCTGCTCCCTCAATTCTTTTCATACTAAAATTATCGCAGTTAATATTGGGGTAATGAAAATCCCCTACTATTACTGCCCGATGGTTCTTGCACTTCTCAGAGTCTTGCCTACATATCCGATCTTCTATCTCCCTCTAACTATTTGGCTGTCGGGATCACATTCCCAGCAGTGTGATTGTCCCTTTCTGGTTCCTTAGCTCAATCCATATGGTCTCATTTGATGAACCTTCCAACATATCAATCCTCCTCACAGCTGCAATAGATTCCTTGACCGAAATTGCCACTTCCCCTCCGTTCTTATCCCCTTCCCTATCGTGTCTGAAAACCCTGTAACCAGGAACGTTCAGCTGCCATTCCTGTCCCTCCTTAAGCCATGTTTCTGTAATAGCTATGATATCATACTGCGACCTGTCTATCTGTGCCCTCAGCTCATCTACTTTATTTGCTATACTCCTTGCATTGAAATAGATACCCTTGAGCACTGCCAACCTCTTTTAAAAAAGAATTCTAACCCTCTTTTCCTCTGTCTCCTGGACTCATCCATTAATTTTCTGCCTTCTATTTTCGTTTCAGGTTTTGTCCCTACTGATTCTACCCTCAGGTCCCCATCACCCTGCAAAACTAGTTTAAACCCTCCCCGACAGCACTCGCAAAACGTTCTGCAAGTAACCCAGTCCCGTCTCCGATCAGGTGCAACCAGTCCGGCCTGTACAGGTCCCATCTAATCCAAAGCTGGTCCCAATGTCCCAGGAATCTGAAGCTCTCCCTCCTGCACCATCTTCCCAGCCACACATTCATCTGTCTTAGTTTTCTATTTCTATACTCAGTTGTGCATGGCACTGGGAGTAATCCAGAAGTTACCACTTTGAGGTCCTGCTGGCCTATTTCTTCCCGAGCTCCATAAATTCTGACTGCAGGACGACATTCCTCTTTCTACCTTTGTCGCTGGTTCCGATGTGGACCATGACAGCTGGCTGTTCCCCTTCTCCTTCAAGATGCTCTGCAGTCGCTCAGTGACATCCTTGTCCCTGGAACCAGACAAGCATGACACCATCCTCGATTCACGTCTGTGGCCACATAAACGCCTCCCTGTTCCCCTGACTATTGAACACTAAGGCTCTTCCAGTCATCCCTCGACCCCGCTCTGCAGCTCAGCCACCCGTGTTGACACGGACTTGGCTCTGGCTGCACTCCCCAGGTGAAGCATCACTTTCCTCAGTAGTCTGAACTGAATACCTGTTGGAGAGTGAGATGCACTCAAGGGTTTGCAGCACTACCTGCCTGATTCTTTTGGACTGTCTGGGGATCACCCATTCCCTCTCTCCCTGCATAATTTTCAGCTGTTGGGTGACCACATCAAAAACATGCTAAAGCTGAATAAACTGGTGTATTAGAAGGAAGAATGTGCAGCGTTGATGGAAGAAGACAGGGAATGGGATTAGGTGAATTGCTCATTCGGAGAGGCGATGCAGACACGTCGTACTGAATAGTTCCTTTTGTGCTGTAATAACACAGTGATGGGGCATCTCAGATGGGTGTAATGGTGGAGAATGGGGGATCCGTGTTGGGAAAGGGAAGTTATCCTATGGGAACCGGAATCTTAGCAGGGACTCTCCGACAGCCTGTCAGGGTCGAAGGCATCCAGGAAGTATCCTCCCTGCCTCCTCCTCCTCCTGAGGTAGCCTGCGGATTCCTGGTGCCAATGCCTGTGTCCTCATGATGGTGATGATATGAAGGGTGCATCAGAACAGCATGAACTTGGACACCTGCTCCAGTGTGTACTGGAGGGCTCACCCCGAGCGGATCAGACGTCAGAAGCATTGCTTCATCACACCGATGGCCAGTTCCACCATGTTCCTGGTGACTTCATTGCTCACGTTATACACATGTTAATTGTGTGAGGTTGGTTGGTGGTGGGATGTGGTTTGGGGGTGTAGAAACACGAGCTGTGTCTAGAGGGGGTTTTCTTTGTCTCCGAGGAGTCGCATTCTGGTTCTGCATGGAGACCCGCAGTGTTGGGACTGGTTGACTGCTTCAGAATGAAGGTATGGTGGCTGCTGCCAGGATAGAAGACATTCACCAACATGATGGACTGGGCATGCTCAGACACCAACTGTGCATTAATGGAGTGAGAGTTCTTTCAGTTCCTGTACCTCTCCCCGTTGACATGGGGGCCCGTCAGAGCCACGGACACCATCAGGAATCCCGCTATCCTGACAAATCCACGGGATCTCTCATCGTGCTTCTGCCTGCTGAGGGAGAAAATGATGACAAAGATGGCCACCCTCACCTCCCAGAATTATAAATGGACAATACACAGGCCTGGTAACTACTGGTCAGTTAGTTTAAAATCAGTTGTGAGGAAGGTTTTAGAAACAATAATCAGGGAAAAAGGACAACACACACTTGGAGAGGTTGAGTTAATTAAGGATTGTCAGCACGGATTTCTAAAAGACAGATTATGCTTGACCAAGCGAATTGAATTTATTTCGATGATCAGAGAAGGTTGATGAAGGGAATGTGGTGGATGTTGTCTACATGGATTTTATGAAAGTATTTGATGGAGAACCGAACAAATGTTTGGTTAACAAAATTGAAGCTCATGGAATAGCATCCAATTGGATCAAAAATTGTGCAAAGGACAGCAAAAAGAGAAATGTGTTAAATGGTTGTTTTTCAGACTGGAAGATGGTAGACAGTTATTTTCCCCAAGGGTCAGTGTTAGGACCACAGTTTTTCTTTTGGTTTATATATAAGTGACATGGTTCTTGGAATACAAAGTAGAATTTCACAGTTTTCTGATGATACCAATCTTGGAGGAGTGGTAAACTGTGAGGATGTTACAAACTGCCTGCAACAGGATATAGATAGGCTAGCAGAATGGACAGAGAAGTGGCAGGTGGAATTTAATACAGAGGAGTGTGAGCTGATGCATTTTGTCAGAAGGAATAGGAAGGCAATATAGACTTAATGACACAGTTCTAAAGATTGTGCAGGAACAGAGGGACTTGTGGCTCCAAATGCATTGATCTGTGAAGGTGGCAGGACAAATTAGGAGAATGTTTGGCAAAACATATCAGATCTTGGGCTTCATCATGAGGGGCAAAGATGCAAAAGCAGGGAAATTACGCTGAAACTTTATAAAGATTTGGTTAGGCCCCAACTAGAGAACTATGCCCAGTTCTGGTCACCACACTCGGAAGGATGTGAAGGTCCCTGAGAGGGTGCGGAGGAGATTTAACAGAATGGTTCCAGGGATGGGGGTTTAGTTACAAAGTGAGTTTGGAGAAGATGGAGTTGTTCTCCCTGGAGTAAAGGAATTTGAGAGAGATTTGATAGAGGTGCACAAGATTATGATAGGCTAAGATAAGATAGACAAGGAAAAACTGTTCCCATGAACTGATGAAACACGGACCAGGGGACACAGATGGAAGCTTTTGGGTAAGAGATGTAGGGGAATATGAGGAAGAACTTTTTTACACAGTGGATGTTAATGAGCTGGAACTCACTGCCCATGAGGGTTGTGGAAGCCGAGACAATCAATGATTTCAAAAGGAAACTGAATGAAGTTAACTTACAGGTATATGAGGAATGAGCTGGGAGAGGCACTGACTGGATTACTCCAGCGAGAGATGGCCTCCTTTTGTGTTGTGCATGACTCTACGACTCCATTGATTTCTACGAGACTATGCTGTATGTGTCTACTTCTCCTGCCTGGGAAGAACCAGATATATAGACTTTCAATGAAACTGACCTTAACGGCCACTGACAGCTCCGTCCTCACCCTGGCGTGAGGCTACAGGTCGTGTTACAGGAGGTGACACAACTCTGCGACCACCTCCTTATTGAATCAGAGTCACCTCACACACTGCTCTTGGGTTAATTGTAGGTAGGAAAAGAGCTCTTGGAAAACCCGGGGTGGGTAGGGAAGAGTCCCTCCTCCATCTTTACAGAGCTTCCGCTCTCTGCAGTCTCTGCTCCATTTGTGGGTCATGTTACAGATACAGAGACACTGTAACTACAGTCCCCATACCTCTGACAGAGTTGAGTCACCAAATCCTCTGTCCTCCCTGAATGTCTGCAGCAGCTCACAACACAACCTCTAGAAACCCATCCACAACACCTGCAATGAATTTACAACAGCAGAAGTAAGTCAAAAGCCCCTCACCTGTAGGTCGGATGCCTGGTCCTTTTAAATAACACTAGAGGGGATTCATTGTGATGCTAAATGTATATTCAGCTGACAGTGACTAACACAAGCAGACAGTGGTCATGTCGAGACCTGATTTCAAAGACGTACTCAAAGCTCTCTGGTTGGGACATTGAAGTCACATTCAAAACTATCCTCACATGAGTATCACAAACATAGTATGACACGCTGGAGCCCTGTCCAGCATGGGGCACTGTGCTGACCACTCGAGAGCCCTGTTCAGCATGGGGCACTGTGCTGACCATACTAGAGCCCTGTCCAGCATGAGGCACAGGGCTGACCATACTAGAGCCCTGTCCAGCATGGGGCACTGTGCTGACCACTCGAGAGCCCTGTTCAGCATGGGGCACTGTGCTGACCATACTAGAGCCCTGTCCAGCATGATGCACAGGGCTGACCATACTAGAGCCCTGTCCAGCATGGGGCACTGTGCTGACCATACTAGAGCCCTGTCCAGCATGGGGCATTGTGATGACCATACTAGAGCCCTGTCCAGCATGAGGCACTGTGCTGACCATACTAGAGCCCTGTCCAGCATGGGGAACTGTGCTGACCATACTAGAGCCCTGTCCAGCATGAGGCACTGTGCTGACCACTCTAGAGCCCTGTTCAGCATGGGGCACTGTGCTGACCATACTAGAGCCCTGTCCAGCATGAGGCACAGGGCTGACCATACTAGAGCCCTGTCCAGCATGGGGCACTGTGCTGACCACTCGAGAGCCCTGTTCAGCATGGGGCACTGTGCTGACCATACTAGAGCCCTGTCTAGCATGATGCACAGGGCTGACCATACTAGAGCCCTGTCCAGCATGGGGCACTGTGCTGACCATACTAGAGCCCTGTCCAGCATGGGGCATTGTGCTGACCATACTAGAGCCCTGTCCAGCATGAGGCACTGTGCTGACCATACTAGAGCCCTGTCCAGCATGGGGAACTGTGCTGACCATACTAGAGCCCTGTCCAGCATGGGGCATTGTGCTGACCATACTAGAGCCCTGTCCAGCATGAGGCACTGTGCTGACCATACTAGAGCCCTGTCCAGCATGGGGAACTGTGCTGACCATACTAGAGCCCTGTCCAGCATGAGGCACTGTGCTGACCACTCTAGAGCCCTGTCCAGCATGGGGCATTGTGCTGACCACTCCAGAGCCCTGTCCAGCATGGGGCTCTGTGCTGATAATACAAGAGCCCTGTCCAGCATGAGGCACTGTGCTGACCATACTAGAGCCCTGTCCAGCATGAGGCATTGTGCTGACCATACTAGAGCCCTGTCCAGCATGGGGCATTGTGCTGACCATACTAGAGCCCTATCCAGCATGAGGCACTGTGCTGACCATACTAGATCCCTGTCCAGCATGAGGCATTGTGCTGACCATACTGAAGCCCTGTCCAGCATGGGGCATTGTGCTGACCATACTAGAGCCCTGTCCAGCATGGGGCTCTGTGCTGATAATACTAGAGCCCTGTCCAGCATGACGCACTGGGCTGACCGCACTCGAGCCCTGTCCAGCATGGGGCATTGTGCTGACCACTCTAGAGCCCTGTCCAGTATGGGGCTCTGTGCTGATAATACTAGAGCACTGTCCAGCATGGGGCACAGTGCTGACCATACTAGAGCCCTGTCCAGCATGGGGCACTATGCTGACCATACTAAAGCCCTGTCCAGCATGGGGCATTGTGCTGACCACACTAGAGCCCTGTCCAGCATGGGGCACTGTGCGGACCACACTAGAGCTCTGTCCAGCATGGGGCATTGTGCTGATAATACTCGAGCCCTGTCCAGCATGGGGCACTGGGCTGACCACACTAGAGCCCTGTCCAGCATGGGGCATTGTGCTGACCACAATAGAGCCCTTTCCAGCATGGGGCACTGTGCTGACCACACTAGAGCCCTGTCCAGCATGGGGCACTGTGCTGACCATACTAGAGCCCTGTCCAGCATGGGGCATTGTGCTGACCATACTAGAGCCCTGTCCAGCATGGGGCATTGTGCTGACCATACTAGAGCCCTGTCCAGCATGGGGCACTGTGCTGATAATACTAGAGCCCTGTCCAGCATGGGGCACTGTACTGACCACACTAGAGCTCTGTCCAGCATGGGGCACTGTGCTGATAATACTCGAGCCCTGTCCAGCATGGGGCACTGGGCTGACCACACTAGAGCCCTGTCCAGCATGGGGCATTGTGCTGACCACAATAGAGCTCTTTCCAGCATGGGGCACTGTGCTGACCATACTGGAGCACTGTCCAGCATGGGGCATTGTGCTGACCACAATAGAGCCCTTTCCAGCATTGGGCACTGTGCTGACCATACTAGAGCCCTGTCCAGCATGGGGCACTGTGCTGATAATACTCGAGCCCTGTCCAGCATGGGGCACTGGGCTGACCACACTAGAGCCCTGTCCAGCATGGGGCATTGTGCTGACCACAAAAGAGCCCTTTCCAGCATGGGGCACTGTGCTGACCACACTAGAGCCCTGTCCAGCATGGGGCACTGTGCTGACCATACTAGAGCCCTGTCCAGCATGGGGCATTGTGCTGACCATACTAGAGCCCTGTCCAGCATGGGGCACTGTGCTGATAATACTAGAGCCCTGTCCAGCATGGGGCACTGTGCTGACCATACTAGAGCCCTGTCCAGCATGGGGCACTGTGCTGACCATACTAGAGCTCTGTCCAGCATGGGGCACTGTGCTGATAATACTAGAGCCCTGTCCAGCATGGGGCACTGTGCTGATAATACGAGAGCCCTGTCCAGCATGGGGCATTGTGCTGATAATACTAGAGCCCTGTCCAGCATGGGGCATTGTGCTGACCATACTAGAGCCCTGTCCAGCATGGGGCATTGTGCTGACCATACTAGAGCCCTGTACAGCATGGGGCATTGTGCTGACCATACTGGAGCCCTGTCCAGCATGGGGCATTGAGCTGATAATACTAGAGCCCTGTCCAGCATGGGGCATTGTGCTGACCACACTAGAGTCCTGTCCAGCATGGGGCACTGTGCTGACCACTCTGGAGCCCTGTCCAGCATGGGGCATTGTGCTGATAATACTAGAGCTCTGTCCAGCATGGGGCACTGTGCTGACCACACTAGAGCCCTGTCCAGCATGGGGCATTGTGCTGGTAATACTAGAGCCCTGTCCAGCATGAGGCATTGTGCTGATAATACTAGAGCTCTGTCCAGCATGGGGCACTGTGCTGATAATACTAGAGCCCTATCCAGCATGGGGCATTGAGCTGACCACACTAGAGTCCTGTCCAGCATGGGGCATTGTGCTGGTAATACTAGAGCCCTGTCCAGCATGGGGCATTGTGCTGACCATACTAGAGCCCTGTCCAGCATGGGGCATTGTGCTGACCATACTAGAGCCCTGTCCAGCATGGGGCATTGTGCTGACCATACTAGAGCCTTGTCCAGCATGGGGCATTGTGCTGACCATACAAGAGCCCGGTCCAGCATGGGGCATTGTGCTGACCATACTAGAGACCTGTCCAGCATGGGGCATTGTGCTGACCATACTCGGGCCCTGTCCAGCATGGGGCATTGTGCTGACCACACTAGAGCCCTGTCCAGCATGGGGCATTGTGGTGACCATACTGGAGCCCTGTCCAGCATGGGGCATTGTGCTGACCATACTAGAGCTCTGTCCAGCATGGGGCATTGTGCTGACCATACTAGAGCTCTGTCCAGCATGGGGCATTGTGCTGACCATACTAAAGCCCTGTCCAGCATGGGGCATTGTGCTGACCATACTAGAGCTCTGTCCAGCATGGGGCATTGTACCGACCATACGAGAGCCCTGTCCAGCATGGGGCATTTTGCTGACCATACTAGAGCTCTGTCCAGCATGGGGCACTGTGCTGACCATACTGGAGCCCTGTCCAGCATGGGGCATTGTGCTGACCATACTAGAGCTCTGTCCAGCATGGGGCACTGTGCTGACCATACTAGAGCCCTGGCCTGCATGGGAAATTGTGCTGACCGTACTAGAGCTCTGTCCAGCATGGGGCACTGTGCTGACCATACTAGAGCCCTGTCCAGCATGGGGCATTGTGCTGACCATACTAGAGCTCTGTCCAGCATGGGGCATTGTGCTGACCATACGAGAGCCCTGACCAGCATGGGGCATTGCACTGACCATACTAGAGCCCTGTCCAGCATGGGGCATTGTGCTGACCATACTAGAGCCCTGTCCAGCATGAGGCACTGTGCTGACCACACTAGAGCCCTGTCCAGCATGGGGCACTGTGCTGACCATACTAGATTTCTGTCCAGCATGGGGCACTGTGCTGACCACACTAGAGCCCTGTCCAGCATGGGGCATTGTGCTGACCATACTAGAGCCCTGTCCAGCATGGGGCACTGTGCTGACCACACTAGAGCCCTGTCCAGCATGGGGCATTGTGCTGACCATACTAGAGCCCTGTCCAGCATGGGTCACTGTGCTGACCACACTAGAGCCCTGTCCAGCATGGGGCATTGTGCTGACCATACTAGAGTTCTGTCCAGCATGGGGCACTGTGCTGACCACACTGGAGCCCTGTCCAGCATGGGGCATTGTGCTGACCATACTAGAGCCCTGTCCAGCATGGGGCATTGTGCTGACCATACTAGAGCTCTGTCCAGCATGGGGCATTGTGCTGACCATACTAGAGCCCTGACCAGCATGGGGCATTGCGCTGACCATACTAGAGCCCTGTCCAGCATGGGGCATTGTGCTGACCATACTAGAGCTCTGTCCAGCATGGGGCATTGTGCTTACCATGCTAGAGCTCTGTCCAGCATGGGGCATTGTGCTGACCAAAGTAGAGCCCTGTCCAGCATGGGGCATTGTGCTGACCATACTAGAGCTCTGTCCAGCATGAGGCACTGTGCTGACCACACTAGAGCCCTGTCCATCATGGGGCACTGTGCTGACCATACTAGATTTCTGTCCAGCATGGGGCACTGTGCTGACCACACTAGAGCCCTGTCCAGCATGGGGCATTGTGCTGACCATACTAGAGCCCTGTCCAGCATGGGGCACTGTGCTGACCACACTAGAGCCCTGTCCAGCATGGGGCATTGTGCTGACCATACTAGAGCCCTGTCCAGCATGGGTCACTGTGCTGACCACACTAGAGCCCTGTCCAGCATGGGGCATTGTGCTGACCATACTAGAGTTCTGTCCAGCATGGGGCACTGTGCTGACCACACTAGAGCCCTGTCCAGCATGGGGCTTTGTGCTGACCATACTAGAGCCCTGTCCAGCATGGGGCATTGTGCTGACCATACTAGAGCCCTGTCCAGCATGGGGCACTGTGCTGACCACACTAGAGCCCTGTCCAGCATGGGGCATTGTGCTGACCATACTAGAGCTCTGTCCAGCATGGGGCATTGTGCTGACCATACTAGAGCCCTGTCCAGCATGGGGCATTGTGCTGACCATATTAGAGTTCTGTCCAGCATGGGGCATTGTGCTGACCATACTAGAGCTCTGTCCAGCATGGGGCATTGTGCTGATAATACTAGAGCTCTGTCCAGCATGGGGCACTTTGCTGACCATATTAGAGCTCTATCCAGCATGGGCATTGTGCTTACCATACTAGAGCATTGTCCAGCATGGGCATTGTGCTGACCATACTCGAGCCCTGTCCAGCATGGGGCATTGTGCTTACCATATTAGAGCATTGTCCAGCATGGGGCATTGTGCTGACCATACTAGAGCCCTGTCCAGCATGGGGCATTGTGCTGACCATACCAGAGCCCTGTCCAGCATGGGGCATTGTGCTGACCATACTAGAGCCCTGTCCAGCATGGGGCACTGTGCTGACCATGCTAGAGCATTGTCCACCATTGGGCACTGTGCTGACCACACAAGTGTACTGCCCACCATGGGACACTGTGCTGACCACACTAGAAGTGGCCGGCTGTGTGGTTCGCATCATTTTATGGGTCCCATCTTCTGCGCCCTGAGCAACAGTGGGTTCTGTGGAGTTGAAAATCGTGGCTAGGAACAGATACAGAGAGAAAGAAATTCACTTTAAAAAGAGAATTGAGAAAAGATTGAAGGCATATTATTTGCAGAAATATGGGAAATGCACAAGAGAATGGGACTGATGGAGTGGTGAGGCCATGGAGGGATTCAGACTCAAGAATGAGAATATTAAAATTAAGGTGCTGCCAAACCGAGAGCCATTGTAGATCAGTGAGCACAGGGGTGATGGGTGATCGGGATTTGGTGTGAGTTAGGATACAGGCATCAGAGTTCTGGATGGGCTGTGGTTTATGGAGGTTTATAACTGGGAGGGTGACCAGGAGAGATTCGGAATAGTCAAGTGTGGATTTAACAAAGGCACAGATGAGGGTTTGTGCTGCAGATGGGCTGAGGCAGAAGTGGAGACGAGTGATATTACTCGGGTGGTAGTAGACAAGGTTGGTGATGGAGAGAATTTGGAGATGAACTCAAGTAAGGTAAAAATAGAACACAGAGGTTGTAAACTGTCTGGTTCAGCCTCAGGATCGGGTATGTGGTTCACAGATAGGGGATGGAGTTTGTGATGGAGACCAATGGACCAATGACACTGTCTTCTCTCTTCCCACAATTTACGTTCCAGAACAGTATTTCAGTAAACAGGGTTTACAGATCTCCTAGCTGGAAATAGAGACAGTATCAGCAGCAAAGAGGAGAGAGTAAATTACAAGAACTGAAATACCGTTAGCAGTGGTTTATACAGCTGATTTCTGGAGATAGAGATTCAGCAGAAATAACAACAGCAGCAAGGAGGGTAGAGAAAATTACAGGAGCAGTAATGCAGTTAATCATGGTTTAAGGAATAAATACCTGGAAACAGATACTAACCAGGGACACCAACAAGAGCGAGGATGGGATAATAAATGTATTGAGCAATCCGAAGTGCGAGGTCGATGCGAAAGTCTAATGAGAACCGATCATAATGTGTAGAAAGATCGTGAAGTTCCGAGGATAAACTCTTGCTCATTGTTGTAACATTCCAATCTATTGTTCTCAGATTCTGACCCATTGTTCTCAGACTCTGACCCATTGTTCTCAGACTCTGACCCATTGTTCTCAGACTCTGACCCATTGTTCTCAGATTCTGATCTATCCTCTCCCTCTCTCTGGAGCCGCTGATCCCTGTGAGTGCCTGGCGTGATGCTCCCGCTGACAGTATGGGATAACACATCGAAAGGACTCCCATATTAATAGGAGAGGGAAACCCTCCTGTGACACAATCAGGGTCCATGGAGACTGACATTAATTACAGTCACTGAACAAACAGTTTCAGTTAACACCTTTCTATCCAACACCTTTTTGTACCACAATAAACTGGAACTCTTACCCAGTCTGAATGGATGTATAGGGGTTTCTGAGGGAAGGAATAGTGGAAATAGCAGAGGCACTGGCCAGAATCTTCCAATCCTCCTTGGATATGGGTGTGATGACAGAGGATTGGAGGATTGTAAATCTTACATCCTGTTTAAAAAAGGAGATATGCGATAAATGCTGTAATTACTGACTAGTCAGACTAGTGTCACGACTGGGGACATTTGTAGACGTGACAACCCAAGAGAAAAATACTTGTTGCTTGGAAAAACATTGGATAGTAAATGGTTAGCAACCTGGATATGCTAAAGACTATTGATGTCTGGCAAACAACAACAAAAACAACAATTTATATTTAGATATTGCCTTTAATGTTATAAAACATCCCAAGGTGCTTCACAGGAGCATTATGAAGCAAAGTGCGAACTGAGATACAACAGGAGATATTAAGTCAAAGGACCAACAGCTTAGCCAAAGAGGAAGGTTACAAGGAATGTCTTAAAGGAGGAAAGTGAGATGGAGAGGTGCAGAGGCGGAGATGTGTATGGAGGATACTGCAGCTTGGGCCCCGGCAGCTGAAGGCACGGTCGCCAGTGGTGCAGTGATTAAAATAACGGATGTAAAAGAGACCAGAATTAGAGGAGCACAGATGTCTCGATGGGTTCTGGAGCTGGAGGAGATTACAGAGATAGGGAGGGGCGAGGCTATTGAGAGATATGACAACAAGGATGAGAATTTTAAAATCAAGATATTGCTTGACTGGGAGCCAATGTCGGTCAGTGAGATATAAACGGGACTTGGTGTGAGCTAAGACATGGGCAGCAGAGTTTTGGATGACCTCAAGTTTACAGAGAGTAGATGTGGGAGATCAGCCAGGAGTGAGTTGGAACAGTCACATCGAGAGGTGACAAAGGCATGAATGAGGTTTCAGCAGCAGATGGGCTGACACAGGGGTGAAGTCAGGCGATGTTACTGAGGTGGCAATAGGCGGTTGTAATGATCCCCTGAAAATGAGGTTAAAGCTCGTTTTGTGGTGAAATGTGACACCAAGGCTGTAAACATATTGTCTGAATCTCAGACTGTCACCAGGAAGAGGGATGGAATCAATAGCAAGGGAACAGAGTTGGAGTGGGGAGTTAAAACAATGGCTTCAGTCTTCCCAATATTTAATTGGAGGAAATTTCTGCTCATCCAGTACTGGGTGTCGGATAATCAGTCTGATAATTTAACAACAGTGGAGGAGTGGAGAGAGGTGGTGGTGAGGTAAACTTGATGGTGTTCTTTGATAAAACAATGGAGAGGGTTGATGAGGGTGGTGTGATTGAAGTTATACATATGGACTTTCAAAAGGTGTTCGATCAAGTGACATTCAATAGACAGGTTAGGAAAACTGAACACTATGGATTAAAGGTACAGTGAAAGTGTGGATATAACATTGGCTAAGGAACAGTAAACAGAGAGAAGTGGTGAAAGGTTGTTGTTCAGACTCAATGGGAGTATACAGTGGTGTTCCCCTGGGCTCAATATTAGGACCACTGCTCTTTTTGTTCTTGGAAACCCAGGGTGGGTAGGGCAGAGGCCATTCCTCCTCTTTCTTTCCAGAGCTTTCCCTCTCTCTGCAGCTTCTGCTCCATTTGTTGATCATGTTACAGACGCAGAGACACTGTAACTACAGTCCCCATTCATCGTACAGAGTTGTGTCACCAAGTCCTCTCTCCTCCCTGAATGTCTGCAGCAGCTCATAACACAACCTCCAGAAAACCATCCACAGCACCTCCACTAACTTTGTAATAACAGAAGTAAGTCAAAAGCCCCTCACCTGCAAGTTGGACGCCTGGTCCTTTTAACTAACACTAGAGGGGGATCCTCGTGCTGCTGAATGTATGTTCAGCTGAGAGTGACTAACACAGGTGGTCAGTATACATGCAAGGACCAAGTATCAAAGACGTACATCAAAGTTGCTGAAATGGCTGATCGACTTCATATTCAGACCTCTCCTCACACTACAGACACACACACGTTACACCGACACGAGCACCCCGGCCAGCCTGGGTGTCCTGTACAATGTGCTGGATGTGACCGGCAGTGCAGCTCACACCATTTTATGGATCCAAGCTTCCACAGCATGAGTGCAGCAGGAGAGATGAAATGTGTGGTCAGGAAAACCACACTGTGGCTGTCTGGATACAAAATTGTCTGGCCCATAGAAGACAGAGGGTGTTAGTAGATGGAAAGTATTCAGCATGGAGCTCGGTGACCAGTGGTGTTCTGCAGGGATCTGTTCTGGGACCTCTGCTCTTTGTGATTTTTATAAATGACTTGGATGAGGAAGTGGAAGGCTGGGTTAGCAAGTTTGCCGATGACACGAAGGTTGCTAGAGTTGTGGATAGTGTGGAAGGTTGTTGTAGGTTGCAACGGGACATTGACAGGATGCAGAGCTGGGTTGAGAAGTGGCAGATGGAGTTCAACCTGGAAAAGTGTGAAGTGATTCATTTTGGTAGGTCGAATTTGAATGCAGAATACAGGCTTAAAGACAGGGTTTTTGGTAGTGTGGAGGAACAGAGGGATCTTGGGGTCCATGTCCAGAGATCGCTCAAAGTTGCCACCCAAGTTGATAGGGTTGTTAAGAAGGCGTATGGTGTGTTGGCTTTCATTAACGGGGGATTGAGTTTAAGGGCTGCGAGGTTATGCTGCAGCTCTATAAGGCCCTGGTTCGACCACACTTGGAATATTGTGTTCAGTTCTGGTCGCCTCATTATAGGAAGGGTATGGATGCTTTAGAGAGGGTGCAGAGGAGATTTACCAGGATGCTGCCTGGACTGGAGGGCATGTCTTATGAAGAAAGATTGAGGGAGCTAGGGCTTTTCTCATTGGAGCGAAGAAGGATGAGAGGTGACTTGATAGAGGGGTACAAGATGATGAGAGGCATAGATAGAGTGGATAGTCAGATACTTTTTCCCAGGTGGAAAGGGCTATCACTAGTGGGCATAATTTTAAGGTGACTGGAGGAAGGTTTCAGGGAGATGTCAGAGGTAGGTTCTTTACACTGAGAGTGGTGGGTGCGTGGAATGCGCTGCCAGTGGTGGTAGTAGAAGCAGATACATTAGGGAAATTTAAGCGACTCTTGGATCGGTACATGGATGATAGGAGAATGAAGGGTAGGTAGTTAGTTTGATCTTAGAGTAGGTTAAAGGTTCGGCACAACATCGTGGGCCGAAGGGCCTGTACTGTGCTGTACTGTTCTATGCTCTATGTTCTATGTTATATGAAGAGAGGCAGAGGGAAAGAAACTCACTTTTAAGCCGGAATTGGAAAAAAGATTTTTAAGAGGAACAAGTTTCAGGAACATTGGAAATGAACAGGGGATTGGGATAATCAGAGGGGTGAGGACATGAAGGGATTTGATCACATGAGTGAGAATATTAAAATTGAGGTGTAACTGGACCAAGAGCCAATGTAGGGCAGTCAGCACAGGGATGTTGGATGAACAGAATTTGGTGCAAATTAGAAGATGGCAGCAGAGTTTTGGATGACCACAGGTTACAGAGAGCAGGATGTGGGAGACCAGCCAGGAGTGTGTTAGAATAGTCAAGTCTCGAGATAAAAAAGGCATGGATGAGGTTTTTAGCAGCAGATGAATTGAGCTCTCTCTCTCTCGTTCTTTCTCTCTCTGTCGGCCTCATTTGCTCTGTCCCACACTCAGAATCTTATAAGTTTCAATCAAGTCGCCTCTTACTCTTCTAAACTCCAGCTGACATAAGCCAAGCCTGTCCAGCCTTTCCTCATTAGAGAACACCCCCATTCCAGGCATTAGTCTAGTAAACCATCTCTGAACTGCTTCGAATGCATTTCCACCTGTCCTTAAATGAGGAGACCAATACTGTACACAGTATTCCAGAAGTGGTCTCCCTATATAACTGAAACATAACCTCCCTACATTTGTATTCAATTCCTCCTGCAACAGCCGATAACATTCTATTAGTTTTCCTAATGACTTGCAATACCTACATATTAACCTTTTACAATTCATGCACAAGGACTCTCAGTTCCCCCTGGATGGTAGAGCTCTGAAATCTCTCACCATTGTGATTATATGCTTAATTTTTATTCTTCCTGCCAAAATGGACAATTTCATATTTTCCCACATTATACTCCATTTACCAGATCTTTGCCCAATCACTCAATCGATCTACCCCTTTGTGGTTCACTTGTGTCCACGTCACAACATACTGTCTGACCGACGTTTCTGTCATCAGCAAATTTAGCAAACATACCTTTGGCCCCTTCATCCAAATGATTTATATAATTTGTAAAGAGCCAAGGCACCCGCACTGATCCCTGTGACACACCACTCGTTACATCTTGCCAAACAGAAAATGATCCATTTAAGCCTACTCTCTGTTTCCTGTTAGCTAGCCAATCTTCTATCCATGCCAATAGGTTGCCCCCGACACCATGAGCTTTTATATTCCGCAATGAACTTTGATGTGGCACATTATGAAATCCCTTCTGGAAATCTAAGTATAGTACATCCACCAGTTCCCCTTTATCCACAGCACCTGTTACTTCTTCAAAGAACTTCAATAAATTGGTTGAACATGGTTTCCGTTTCACAAAAGCATGTTGACTCTGCCTGATCACCTTGAATTATTCTGTGTGTCCTGCTATAACGTCTTTACTAATAGCTTCTTACATTTGATCCATAGCCAGAAAGCCTTTCTCACCTGCCACAGGCCGTATGTCCACTATGTCTATTCTGATTTTGTGCTGTATTTGAACTGTTACTCCTCAATAAACTGCTTGAACCCTTCGACCTCCTTTTGGTAAATCTGTGACCCTGGATCAGATCTTATATTGGTGTAGGAGAGGGAACACAGCTCATGTCAAAGTCCTACCTCCCTTTTATATGATCCTGTATAATGGACAGGGACTACAGGGCAGTAATGTGCTCAAAGGTTATCAGCAGTAATTGATTATCCCTATATTTGTATATTGTAGAACATAAAAACATACCCCTGCTCTGGTGTCCAGTGTAACCTCAATATTCCTGATTAAAATATCAGAGGAGTGGGAACCAGACACCTCTGATCACCCTGAGGTGCAGGTGATTCTCGAGTCGGTGCTGAGTGTATTCACAACCCATAAAGATGACTGTGCAAGCATGAGCAGACCCGAAGAAATTAACTGACCATTGCATGCTCCATGAAGCAGTATTCATACCGAGCTGAGATTATATCATACATTCCAGACACTATCAATCATTGTTATACCAGGGTGTAGTTCACGAAGCCATGTTCCCTTCTAACTGCCCGATTTGACTGGTTGGAAAGCCGGATGGCAGCTGGTGACTGACTATTGACCACCACAAACTCAATTCAGTCAACCCTGCGTGAATCCGGTTGTCTGATAGACACCCACCCTACTCTCCCGTATTCTCAGTGGCAGGGCTGTCTTCTCCACCCTGGATATCTCTAATGGTTATTGTAGTATTCCAGTAAAACTAGAGAAACAAATTAAATTCACATTCACTTCTGAGGACCAGAGATACCCCTGGACATGTCTGTCACAAGGGGTTCCACAATAACCCCACTATTTTCAACAAACGTGTAGCCGGGTCCCTTCTGAGCTTTTCACAGTCTTCCTGCTCGCTGCAATATGTCGATGATCTTCTCATCACCACAAACCGTGTCCA
Organism: Heterodontus francisci; assembly: GCF_036365525.1. Taxonomy (NCBI): domain Eukaryota; kingdom Metazoa; phylum Chordata; class Chondrichthyes; order Heterodontiformes; family Heterodontidae; genus Heterodontus; species Heterodontus francisci. Next base: position 30,183 of record NW_027140387.1, on the reverse strand, counting down.
CACATTTAACCCTTTTACAGGAACTACTGCAGTTAGTTTGGGAGCTGGACTAAAAGACCATCCACGTAAGGCCCAGCTGGTGCAAGACCGTGTCACCTTTCTACGTGCCCAGGTCAGATCATCCTGCATCAGCCCACACCAGCATCAGGCCGAGACCATCCAGTGTCTACCCCTGTTCACCTCAAAGTCCTGCCCTGTGTCCTATCCTCAGGCTGGTGGGGTATCAGTGGACCCTCATCCAGTATCTACCCCTGTCCACCTCAAAGACTGCCCGGTGTCATATCCTCAGGCTGGTGGGGTATCAGTGGACCCTCATCCAGTGTGTACCCATGTCCAGCTCAAAGACTGCCCTGTGTCCTTTCCTCAGGATGGTGGGTATCAGTGGACCCTCATCCCTCGATTTGCAGAGACTGTGACTCCTCTTTATGAACTAACTAATGGTGATGATGACCAGGTTTAATCTGGTTGGACTGAAGAGAGCATAGAAGCAGTAACACAATTGAAGAAATCTGTCGCCCAGGCAACGTGTCTTATCTCACCTAACCCTGACAAGACTTTCAACATGGAGGTGGTGGACACAGTTAAAAGCCTGACTGCTGTCCTATGTAGAGAAAATGAGGAGAAATTACTCCCCATTGTGAATGACTGCAGAATTGTCAGTGGGACTGAACTGATTTACTCTGTTTGTGAAGGACATTTGCTAACCACTTTCTGGGGCATCAAACATTTCACTTACATCACGGGGTTCTCCAGGGTGATACTGCCCAATCCATTATAAACTTTCCCAGTAAAGGGCGGCACAGTGGTGCAGTGGTTAGCACCGCAACCTCACAGCTTCAGGGACCCGAGTTCGATTCCGGGTACTGCCTGTGTAGAGTTTGCCAGTTCTCCCTGTGTTTGCATGGGTTTCCTCCCAGAAGCCAAAAGACTTGCAGGTTGATAGGTAAATTGGCCATTATAAATTGTCACTAATGTAGGTAGGTGATAGGGAAATATAGGGACATTTGGGGATGTTTGGTAGGAATATGGGGTTTGTAATTTAATCTATCCCCTCTCTGTCCCATCACAGTCCTTCCTTCTTGTTCTTCTTCCCCCTTCCCCTCTTTCACTTGCTCAACGACTGTTACATTTCTAACGTTTGCCAGTTCTGATGAAGGGGCACAGATCTGAAACATTAACTCTGTTTCTCTCTGCACAGATGCTGCCAGACCTGCTGAGTATTTCCAGTGTTCAGCATCCGCAATATTTTGCTTTTATTTTAGTGTATAGTTAACTGACATTTATCTTCCAGGAATTCCTCCCTGGAAGTTCTGCTCTACTCTTCCAGAGCGTAGGGCCTCGGCAGCTGAAGGCAGGACCACCAATGGTAGAGCAATTAAACTCGGAGATGCTCAAGAGGCCAGAAATAGATGAGTGCAGATATCTCGGAGGGTTGTCGGGCTGGAGGAGATTACACAGATAAGGAGTAGTGAGATAATGAAGGATTTGAAAAGAAGGCTGAGAGTTTTAAAATTCAGGTGTTGCTGACCAGGAGCCAATGTAGGTCAGTGAGTCCAGGGGGTAATGGGTGAACAGGACTTGGTGTGAGTTAGGACATGGGCAGCAGTGCATTGGATCACCTCAGGGTTATGGAGGGTAGAATGTGGGAGACCAGCCAGGAGTGTGTTGGACTAGTCGAGTCTACAGATAACACAGGCAAGGGGGAGTGTTTCATCAGCAGAAGAGCTGAGAGAGGGGCAAAGTTGGGTGATGATATGGAAGTGTAAGTAGGCTGTTTTAGTAATATTTAGCAGGAAGCTCGTCGCAGCGTCAACTATGAAACCAGGTTGTGAACAGTTTGCTTTAGTTTCAGACAGTTGCCAAGGAGAGAGATCCAGTCTGTAGCTGGGAAACTTTTGACGTGGGGTTTGAAAACAACGGCAGCAGTCTTCCTAATATTTAATTGGCATGGCAGATGTGTGAGGAGATACATTGTCAGAAGATTTGATATATATTATCCGTTCATGGGATGTGGGTGTCGTTGACTAGGGCAGCATTTATTGCCCATCCATAATTGCCCTTGAGAAGGTGATGGTGAGCTGCATGCAAAGAACAAAGAACAAAGAAAATTATAGCACAGGAACAGGCCCTTCGGCCCTCCAAGCCTACGCCGATCCAAATCCTCTATCTAAACCTGTCGCCTATTTTCTAAGGGTCTGTATCTCTTTACTTCCTGCCCATTCATGTATCTGTCTAGATACATCTGAAAAGACGCTATCGTGCCCGAGTCTACCACCTCCACTGGCAATGTGTTCCAGGCACCCACCACCCTCTGCATAAAGAACTTTCCACGCATATCCCCCCTAAACTTTCCGCTCTCACTTTGAACTCGTGTCCCCTTGTAATTGAATCCCCCACTCTGGGAAAAAGCTTCTTGCTATCCACCCTGTCTATACCTCTCATGATTTTGTACACCTCGATCAGGTCCCCCCTCAACCTCCGTCTTTCTAATGAAAATAATCCTAATCTACTCAACCTCTCTTCATAGCTAGCGCCCTCCATACCAGGCAACATCCCGGTGAACCTCCTCTGCACCCTCTCCAAAGCATCCACATCCTTTTGGTAATGTGGCGACCAGAACTGCATGCAGTATTCCAAATGTGGCCGAACCAAAGTCCTATACAACTGTAACATGACCTGCCAACTCTTGTACTCAATACCCCGTCCGATGAAGGAAAGCATGCCGTATGCCTTCTTGACCACTCTATTGACCTGCGTTGCCACCTTCAGGGAACAATGGACCTGAACACCCAAATCTCTCTGTACATCAATTTTCCCCAGGACTTTTCCATTTACTGTATAGTTCACTCTTGAATTGGATCTTCCAAAATGCATCACCTCGCATTTGCCCTGATTGAACTCCATCTGCCATTTATCTGCCCAACTCACCAGTCTATCTATATTCTGCTGTATTCTCTGACAGTCCCCTTCACTATCTGCTACTCCACCAATCTTAGTGTCGTCTGCAAACTTGCTAATCAGACCACCTATACTTTCCTCCAAATCATTTATGTATATCACAAACAACAGTGGTCCCAGCACGGATCCCTGTGGAACACCACTGGTCACACGTCTCCATTTTGAGAAACTCCCTTCCACTGCTACTCTCTGTCTCCTGTTGCCCAGCCAGCTCTTTATCCATCTAGCTAGTACGCCTTGGACCCCATGCGACTTCACTTTCTCCATCAGCCTACCATGGGGAACCTTATCAAACGCCTTACTGAAGTCCATGTATATGACATCTACAGCCCTTCCCTCATCCATCAACTTTGTCACTTCCTCAAAGAATTCTATTAAGTTGGTAAGACATGACCTTCCCTGCACAAAACCATGTTGCCTATCACTGATAATCCCATTTTCTTCCGGATGAATGACCAGGGATAATACAAATTGAATGGCACAACTTTAAAGCTATTGAGAGTAACAGAGAGACCTGAGGTGTTTGTATGCAATCTTTGAAAGTAGCTGGACAGGTTAACAAACAGTTCACAAAGCAAATAGATTACTCGGCTTGATTAATAGAGACACAGAGTAGACTGGCCAGGATATTGTGTTAACCCTATAGAAAAGACTAGTCCAGCTCCATCTGGAGTATTGTGTCCAATACTGGAAACCACACTTTAGGAAGGACATGAAACCTTGGAGAGGGGACAGAAGAGTTTTACTGGAACTTTTCCAGGGATGAGGGGTTACAGTTATGTAGCTGGGATTGTTTTCCTTGGAGCAGGGACATTTACAAGGTGATCAGATAGGGATATTTAACATCATGAAGGGTTTATGTAAATTATATAATGTTTCTAATGTATGAGGGGCCATTAACCAGAGGACATAGATTTATGGTGATTGGAAAAAAGAAGCAGAGTTGACATGGGGATTATTGTAATGCAATTTTTGTTTCGGATTTGCAAATTATTGTATGATAGGCTGAAGGATACAGATTCAAAAGTAGATTCAAAAAGTGATTTGGTTAGATATTAAGGGGAAATTTCAAGGATCTGGGGAAGATCCAGGGTGTGGAACTCACTGGAAACTCAGCAAAAGAGCCAGCACAGACTTCATAGACCAAATGACCCCCTTCCATGCAATGCTATTATATGTTTCTATGACTTTTCCTGCCTGTACTTTTACAATTTTCCTATCGTTTCAAAAGGTGTTTGATAAAGTACTATATAACAGCCGTGTGACCCAATTAGAAACACATGGGATTAAAGGGCCAAAGTCAGCCGAGGCACAGTTTGTAGCTCTCTCCACTTTCAGTCACAAGCTTCCAGGATCAAGTGTCATGAAATGACTTTTTCACAAGAATCAAGGCTGACACTGCAGCGACAGTACTGAGGGAGTATTGCGCTATCAGATGAGCAGTCTTTCGAATGAAACGTTAAACCAAGGCCCCATCTGCCCTCTCAGGTGGATGCCAATGATCCTATGGGATTATTTAGCAGCAGATCAGGGGATTTATTCCCTGTGGCCTGGACAATATTTATCCATCAAGCAACATCATAAAAACAGATCTGGTCATTGTCACATTGCTGCTTGTGGGATCTTGCTGTGCGAAAATTGGCTGCCCTTTTTCCGACAGTACAAGAGTGAGTAGGCATTATAAGTATACGTTGATTGTAAATCGCTTTGGAACATGCAGTAGTCATGAAAGGCGCTACATAAATGGAAGTCCTTTTTTTTCTTTTTCAATCCCAGCATGCAAGAAATTAGCTACGTGACAGGTATCAGAGAGTGGGGAATAATGGCTGTTTTTCAGCTGGAGCAAAGTACACAGTGGGGTTCCCCAGGGTGACTGTTGGGATCCCTGGTGTTGCATGCTAATGCAGTGGGCTTGTGTACAGAGGGGGTAATGTCCAAGTATTCAGATGGAAGGAAACTCAGAAATGTTAATAAACAGTGAGAAGGATAGTAACAGACTTCAGGAGGACAGAGACTGACTGATGAAATGGGCAGGAACATGGCAGATGGAATTTAACACATTGAAATGTGAAGTGAGACATTTGGGTAGGAAGTATGAGAAGAAAAAAATATAAAATAAATTGTACTAATAGAGAGTGAGTGCATGATTAGAGAGACCTAGGGTGTAAACACACAGATCTTAGTTAGTAGCATGCAGTGTCCTTGGTGTTAGAGAGAGACACAGAGTAATAAAACTCAGGAGGAAATGCTGATATTTATACATCATTGGTTAGGTCCCAGATGGAGAATTGTGTCCAATTCTGATCACCACACATTGGTAAGGATGTGAAGGACGTAGTGAAGATACAGAGGTGAATTACGAGAATGGTACCAGGGATCTGGGAATACAGTTACGTGGATAGATTCGAAAAGCTGGGATTGTTCTCATTAGAGCAGTGATAGGTAAGGGGAGATTTGATATAAAATTCAAACTTATGAAGGGTTTTGATAAGGTAATCAATGTGAAACTGTTTCCAGTGTCAGAAACAGGGTTGGCACAGTGCCACAGTGGTAAGCATTGCAGCCTCATATTATGGGTACTGCCTGTGTGGAGTTTGTGGGTTTCCTCCCTCAGCCAAAAGTCGTGCAGGTTGATAGGTGAATTGGCCATTATAAATTGCCCCTAGTATAGGTAGGTGGTAGGGGAATATAGGGACAGGTGAGGATGTGGTAGGAATATGGGATTAGTGTAGGATTAGTATAAATGGGTGGTTAATGGTCGGCACAGACTCGGTGGGCCGAAGGGCCTGATCGAGTGATGTATTTCTAAATCCAAAAATCTAAAGTTCAGTATTAAGAAGACACAGACTGAAGGTAATTGACAAAAAAACAGAGGTGAAATGAGGAGAATTTTCTTCCACAGCGAGTTGTTGGGATCTGGAATTCACTGGCTGAAAACATGGTGGAAGCAGATTCAATAATATCATTCAAAAGGCAATTTAGCAAATACTTGAAAAGGAAAAGAAAAACAGGAATCTGGGGAAAGAGGAGGAAAGAGGAACGAATTAGATGGCTCTTTCGAAGAGACAGCACTGACACAAAGGGCCGAATAGCCTTCTTCTGTGCTGCATCAATCTCTTATTTTATGAGCAAGAGAAAGTGAGTGAAGAGAGAGAGAAAGACAGAGAGTGAGAAAGTGTGAAAGAGAGAACAGCAAATAGAAATAGAGAGTACGTCGTGTTTTTGGGCAGAGGAATCATGATCTGTCCGTGCCCGTTCCTGTTGAGGCAGGTGACGAACACACTTCCTGCTGCCTCCTCATTTCCATGAATTCTACGTGCCACCCCGGGTTACCTGCGCTGCTGTCTGTCTGGATGCTTAATAGGGCCCTAAAGGTGTGTGAGGCTGACACATGTTTCAGCCAGGCTCAGCTTTTAAACGCAGTCTGTCCCTCTTAAAGAGGAGATGCATTGATTCACTGGAGGCTGCTGGTGCTCACTGTGAATTCTGCAATTGGAGACAAGGTAAATAGCACACTGCAACAGAGGGTTCTGTGGTTCACGGATGTGGGGATGGATGTCTTAGTTACGAAGGGTGACAGGAGGAGAGTGGCTCTGTTTCCGTGTGGTGGGGTGGAGACTCTCAAGGAACGTCCTCCGAAGGGAATCGGTGAAGGTGGTCAGGGAGGTCAATGCAAGAATTCTCGCCACGAGAATCTGGCAGCAGAGCCAGAAGAAGTTTAATGAGCTCATACGGGTGGTCAATGTCATTGAATTAATCTCCAAATGACATCTCCTACCCCCAACATCACCAACCTCTCACACTGCTCAATGCACCACACCCCCATCACTCACCCATCAGCAGTCCCTAACACTCAGGACTCACACCTAACATTCACATACTCCACCTCACCCTCACACACCTTGTACTGATAGCAGCCTCACACCCACCTCTCACTGCTTCCAATTACCTCCAGCTATTCAGCTATGGCAGGCACATCATCAAAACACAGTGCAACACAATCATTAATATTCTGCCTTCTTTCTTACAGGACAAGGTGACCCATAATCACAGGGAGCAGCAAGTGAAACGGCGAGTGACCAGGCATACCTTCATCCCCTGAGCTTGAGGGAGGAGATGATTCTTCACATCATGGGACCGGCTGTGACAGAGCCCGTGGCATCCGGCATCACCGAGAGCATTCAGGATGATGCTATGTTCCTGCCTTATGCCCCTTCTTAACTCCCACCTCCCCCCGCATCCTGCTGTCTGGGATGATGTACAAGCTGCAGATGGTGGGATCATGGACCTCCTGCTTTCCAAGGATGCATGAGGGTTACTGAGGGAAGGAATGGTGAAAATAGTAGAGGCACTGGCCAGAATCATTCAATCCTCCTTGGATATGGGAGCGATGACAGAGGACTGGAGCACTGTAATTGTTACACCCTGTTTTGAAAAGGAGAGATAGAGTAAACCCTGTAATTACTGAGCAGTCAGACACGCATCACTACTGGGGAAATTTTATGGGGTCACAACCCAGGAGAAATATATTCGTTTCTTTGAAAAACATACGATAACAAACAAGAAGCAGCAGGGGTCTGGTAATAACAAGTCATGTTTGGCAAACTTCAACAACAATTTATATTTATATAGCGCCTTTAACATAATGAAATGTCCCAAGGTGCTTCCCGAAAATGAGATACTAGTTTAAAGCTTGGTCAAAGAAGTAGGTTTTAACGGGCGTGTTAAAGGATGAAAGCGAGTTGGAGAAGCGGAGAGGTGAAGGGAGGGTATTCTAGACCTTGGAGCCTCATTAGCTAAAGGTGCAGATATTAGTGGTGGAGTGATGAAAATCAGGGATGCAAAAGAGGGTAGAATTAGAGATGCACAGATATCTTGGTGGATTGTGGAGCTGGAGGATATTACAGAGATAGGGAGCATATATAAGGAGCAAGAGGGTAACTAGAGAAAGGATTGGCCCACTAAAGGACAAAGGAGGAATGTTATGCTTGGACTCAGAGAAAATGGGTGAGATTCTAAACGAGTACTTTGCATCGGTATTCACCGAGGAGAGGGACATGACGGATGTTGAGGTTAGGGACAGATGTTTGATTACCCTAGGTCAAGTCGGCATAAGGAGGGAGGATGTGTTGGGTATTCTAAAGGGCATTAAGGTGGACAAGTCCCCAGATCCGGATGGGATCTATCCCAGGTTACTGAGGGAAGCGAGAGAGGAAATAGCTGGGGCCTTAACAGATATCTTTGCAGCATCCTTAAAAACGGGTGAGGTCCCGGAGGACTGGAGAATTGCTAATGTTGTCCACTTGTTTCAGAAGGGTAGCAGGGATAATCCAGGTAATTATAGACCGATGAGCCTGACGTAAGTGGTAGGGAAGCTGCTGGAGAAGATACTGAGGGATAGGATCTATTCCCATTTGGAAGAAAATGGGCTTATCAGTGATAGGCAACATGGTTGTGTGCAGGGAAGGTCATGTCTTACCAACTTAATAGAATTTTTTGAGGAAGTGTCAAAGTTGATTGATGAGGGAAGGGCTGTCGATGTCATATACATGGACTTCAGTAAGGCGTTTGATAAGGTTCCCCATGGTAGGCTGATGGAGAAAGTGAAGTCGCATGGGGTCCAGGGTGTACTAGCTAGATGGATAAAGAACTGGCTGGGCAACAGGAGACAGAGAGTAGCAGTGGAAGGGAGTTTCTCAAAATGGAGACGTGTGACCAGTGGTGTTCCACAGGGATCCGTGCTGGGACCACTGTTTGTGATATACATAAATGATTTGGAGGAAAGTATAGGTGGTCTGATTAGCAAGTTTGCAGACGACACTAAGATTGGAGGAGTAGCAGATAGTGAAGGGGACTGTCAGAGAATACAGCAGAATATAGATAGATTGGAGAGTTGGGCAGAGAAATGGCAGATGGAGTTCAATCAGGGCAAATGCGAGGTGATGCATTTTGGAAGATCCAATTCAAGAGTGAACTATACAGTAAATGGAAAAGTCCTGGGGAAGATTGATGTACAGAGAGATTTGGCTGTTCAGGTCCATTGTTCCCTGAAGGTGGCAACGCAGGTCAATAGAGTGGTCAAGAAGGCATACGGCATGCTTTCCTTCATCGGACGTGGTATTGAGTACAAGGGTTGGCAGGTCATGTTACAGTTGTATAAGACTTTGGTTCGGCCACATTTGGAAGACTGCGTGCAGTTCTGGTCGCCAAATTACCAAAAGGATGTGGACGCTTTGGAGAGGGTGCAGAGGAGGTTCACCAGGATTTTGCCTGGTATGGAGGGCGCTAGCTATGAAGAGAGGTTGAGCAGATTAGGATTATTTTCATTAGAAAGACGAAGGTTGAGGGGGGACCTGATTGAGGTGTACAGAATCATGCGAGGGAGAGACAGGGTGGATAGCAAGAAGCTTTTTCCCAGAGTGGGGGATTCAATTACTAGGGGTCACGACTTCAAAGTGAAAGGGGAAAGGTTTAGGGGGGATATGCGTGGAAAGTTCTTTACGCAGAGGGTGGTGGGTGCCTGGAACATGTTGCCAGCGGAGCTGGTAGACGCGGGCACGATAGCGTCTTTTAAGATGTATCTAGACAGATACATGAATGGGCAGGAAGCAAAGAGATACAGAGCCTTAGAAAATAGGCGAATGTTTAGATAGAGGATCTGGATCGGCGCAGGCTTGGAGGGCCGAAGGGCCTGTTCCTGTGCTGTAATTATCTTTGTTCTTTGTTCGATGGAGGTATTGAAAACGAGGATGAGAATTTTAAAATCAAGACATTGCTTGACTGGGAGCCATGTCTGTCAGTGATAGAGGAAGAAAACTTGGTGTGAGCTAGGACATGGGCAGCAGAGTTTTGGATGACCTCAAGTTTACAGAGTGTAGAATGTGGGAGATCAGCCAGGAGTGAGTTGAAATAGTTGTGCACAGAGGTAACAAAGGCATGAATCAGGGAATCACATAATTGTTACAGCACAGAAGGAGGCTATTCAGTGTATCATGTACACATCGGCTCACCGAAAGAGCAATTAACCTCGTGCCATTCCCCGCCTTCTCCCCATAACCCTGCACATTCTTCCTTTTCAGATAACAGTCTAATTGCATTTTGAATGCTTCAATTGAACCTGTCTCCATCACATTCTCAGGCAGTACATTCCAGTCCTTAGCCATTCCTTGCGTGAGAAAATATTGCCTCATGTCACTTCTGCCTCTCTTACCCATTAATTTCAATCTGTGCCCTCTCGTTCTCGATTCTTTTCACGAGTGGAAACAGTTTCTCTCTATCTCCTCTGTCCAGACCCCTCATGGTTTTGAACAACTCTATCAAATCAACTCACCTCTCAGTCTTCTCTTCTCCAAGGAAAATGATCCTAACTTCTCCTGTCTATCTTCATAACTGAAATTCCTCATGCCTGGAAGCATTCTCATGGATCTTTTCTGCACTCTCTCCAATGCCCTCACAATCTTCCTAAAGTGTGGTGCCCAGAATTGGACAGAATACTTCAGCTGAGGCTGAATCAGTGTTTTATATAAGTTCAACATAACTTCCTTGCTCTTGTACTGAATGTCCCTGTTAATAAAGCCCAGGATACTGTATGCTTTATTAAATGCTCTCTCAACCTCTCCTGCCAACATCAATGACTTATGCACATATACACCTCGGTATCTCTGCTCCTTTAGAATGGTGCCCTTTATTTTACATTATCTCAATATTCTTCCTACCAAAATGAATCACTTCATATTTCTCTGCATTGAAATTCATCTACCACCTGCCTGCCCATTCCACCAAGTTGTCTAAGTACTTTTGAAATTCAACACCATCCTCCTCACAGTTCACAATGCTTCCACGTTTCGTATCATCTGCAAACTCTGAATTTGTGCCCTGAACACCATGGTCTTGGTCAGTTACCTTCTTTGGCCTCCTTGTCTCGGGAGAAAATGTGTAAGCACCTGGAGGTGGTCAGTGGTTTGTGGAGCCGCACCTGGAGTGGCTACAAAGGCCAATTCTAGAGTGAATTGGCTCTTCCACAGGCGCTGCAGATAAAATTGGTTGTCGAGGCTATTTCATGGTTGGCTCTCTCCTTGTGCTTCTGTCTTTTTTCCTGCCAACTGTTAAGTCTCTTCGACTCACCATTCTTCAGACCCGCCTTTATGGCTATCTGCTAGCACTAGAGATCACTGGCAATTGACTCCCACAATTTGTGGTCAATGTCACAGGACTTCATTTCGCGTTTGCAGATGTCTTTAAAGCAGCGACACTGATGGCCAGTGGGTCTGATACCAGTGACAAGCTCGCTGTACAATGCGTCATTAGGGATCCTACCATCTTCCATGTGGCTCACATGGCCAAGCCATTTCAAGCGCTGCTGACTCAGTAGGGTGCCTATGCTGGGGATATTGGGCACCTCGATGACTTCCACGTTGGAGATATGGTCCTGCCACCTGATGCCAAGGATTCTCCGGAGGCAGCGAAGATGGAATGAATTGAGACGTCGCTTTTGTAATATATATCAGGAAAATCAAGGGTACCAACACTGATCCCTGGGGACCTCCAGCCTTTCCTCCAGCCCCCAAAAAACATTCACAAACTACAATTCTTTCTTTCCTGCCACTCAGCCAAAGCCGTATCCATGTTGTTGCTGTCCCTGTAATGGCACAGTGGCGCAGTGGTTAGCACCGCAGCCTCACAGCTCCAGGGACCCGGGTTCGATTCTGGGTACTGCCTGTGCGGAGTTTGCAAGTTCTCCCTGTGTCTGCGTGGGTTTCCTCCGGGTGCTCCGGTTTCCTCCCACACGCCAAAGACTTGCAGGTTGATAGGTTAATTGGCCATTACAAATTGCCCCTAGTATAGGTAGGTGGTAGGGAAATATATAGGGACAGGTGGGGATGTGGTAGGAATATGGGATTAGTGTAGGATTAGTATAAATGGGTGGTTGATGGTCGGCACAGACTTGGTGGGCCGAAGGGCCTGTTTCAGTGCTGTATCTCTAAACTAAACTAAACTATAAGTTTTCTCACAAGTCTGTTATGTGGCACAGTATCAAATGTCTTTTGTAAATACAATACACCACATCAATAGCATTGCCTTCATCAACCCTCTCTGTTACCTTCTCAAAATCTCCAGGCTGTTAGTTAAATAGTATTTGCCCTTCAGGAATCCATGCTGTTTTCCTTACTGAACCCGAATTTGTCCATGTGACTATTAATTTGTCCCGAATTATTATTACTAGAAGTTTCCCCACCACTGCAGTTAAATTGACTGGCCTGGAGTTCTTGGGATTATCTTTACACCCATTTTTGAACAAGGATGTAATATTTGCAATTCTCCAGTCCTACGGCATCACCCCAAGTCTAAGGAAGATTGAGAATTTATGGCCAGTGCCTCTGCGATTTCCACCCTCACTTCCCTCATAATCCTTGGATGCACCTCATTGGCCCTGGTGCTTTATTCACTTTACCTCTAGACAGCCTATCTAATATGTCCACTTTATCAATTTTAAACCCTTCTTGTTTCTGAATTACCTGCTCTTTCGCCATTGCCTGTGTTGTACCTTCTTCCTTGTGTTATGACCCGAGGCGAGAGGTGTGCACTGTTAATTCAGTCCAGCTTCTCCACAGGTCACAACATTTTTTTCTCATTTTCCCACTTGCTGAAACAGTCCATCAGATACACTATTCCCATCACAATAGAACACACTTTACTGAACTAAACAATTAACAGTTTATCATAAATGAGGCAGGTGTAAGACCAGGAATCCTACAGCGAGTAACTCACCTCCTGACTCCCCAAAGCCTGTCCACCATCTATAAGGCACAAGTCAAGAGTGTGATGGAATACTCTGCACTCGCCTGGATGGCTGCAGCTCCAACAACACTCAAGAAGCTCGACATCTTCCAGGACAAAGCAGCCTATTTGATTGGCACACCATCCACATACATTGACTCCCTCCACCACCGATGCACAGTGGCAGCAGTGTGCACCGTCTACAAGATGCACTGCAGCAATGCACCAAGGCACCTTAGACAGCACCTTCCAAACCCGCGACCTCTACCATCTAGGACAAGGGGATCAAATGCATGGGAACATCACCACCTGCAAGTTCCCCTCCAATTCATACATCATTATGACTTGGATGTATATCGCCATTCCTTCAGAGTCGCTGGGTCAAAATCCTGGAAGTCCATCCCGAACACAATTGTGAGTGAACCTACCACCCATGGACTGCAGCGATTCAAGAAGGCAGTTCACCACCACCTTCTCAAGGGTTATGGAGAGATGGGTAATAAATGCTGGCCTAGCCAGTGATGCCTACATCCCAGGATCGAATAAAAAAGTCTCAACTAGAAATGAAGTAAAACAATATCACAGATCAAATTTTTAAAAATCCAACAATTAATTTTTAACTTCCCCTTCCCACCTTAACCAAACTTCAAAGTCCCTTTTAACCTGAACCAAATTTTAAAGTTACTTTTTTTTTTACCTTAGTCCCTTAAAACTCAAACACAGACATATAACCAAAAACAAGATCTAAAAAAAAAGATTTTTCGATCAGAGCTCTGTTACAAACAAAAAGCATTTGGGTTAACTAGTTGCCCATTTTGAGGAAACAGCAGATGAGTTATGTTGTTCCAAACCAGCATGCAGTCTAACTTCTGAGCACACACATCCAGGTTACCAGACAACAGTTCTCTTCAGGCGGCATTGAGAATTATTTTTAGCAGGCTTTCTTCAAACAGGAAACAAGATGACGCAACTCCGCGGACTTCACAAGGTCTGTTCTGGAATTTCTGGAAAATGAGCTGGGTTGTGGTCCTCTCTGCTTTCTTGACTTTTTCTTCAGACTTGACGTTATCTCCTTCTAGAAAGTAAAACCACACACACTGACCGACAACCAGAAAGCTTGTCAGTTTTTCTGCCCATCCCAGGTGTTCTCTGCGACGACGGGGCTTGTCTAATCAAAGGAGAACTTATCACTTTTCTGCCCGCTACCAGGGTTTCGGATCCATCTCCACCCCGAGCCTTGTGATAAACAGTAACTCTGTTGCCAGTCCAGCTCCCTCTCAGTGACCTCTTGGTGGTTCAATTTTTAATTAAAAAACGGTCTAACATTGATTCAGCTGAACCATAAATGCCTTCAGAAATATATTTTTTTTACCAAAAAAGGATCACTTTTGTTACACTTGGTAAAGACAGATGCAACGTATTTATTTAATACTTCAACTATGCCCTCTGCATGCATGTGCAAATCCTCTGTGTGGCCCCTAATTGGTGCAACTCCTCCTTTTGCTACCTGTTTATACATCTATAGAAAATTTAGGAACTCCATTTAATGCTAGCCGCCAGACTCTTCTCATATTCTATTTTACTTCTCTTACTTGCTTTTATGCTTCCACTCTGCCTGGTTCTCAGTAGGATTGTCTACCTGGCGTCTGTCATAAGCACACTTTTTCTTCTTCATCTTAATCTCTGCGTCACTCACCTCTTTTCTAATTCAGGGAGCTCTGGATTTGTTTACACTACCTTTCCCCTTCAAAGGAATATACCTTGACTGAGCCCAAACTATCTCTTCTTTGAAGGTAGCCCATTGTTCAGCTATTGTTTTCCTGCCAATCGTTGACTCCAATTTATTTTCTCCAGCTGCATTCTTACCCCGCGGAAGTTGGCCTTCCCTCAGTTAATTATTCTTACCCTTTGTCCTTTTATGTAGTCAGCCTAAACCTTATGACGTAATGACCACTGTCCTTTAAGTGCTTCCCTACTGGTATTTGATCCACTTGGCCCACCTCATTCCCAAGTACCAGATCCAGCAGCGCCTCTTTTCTTGAATGAGGGTTTCAGCAGCAGATGAGCTGAGGCAGGGATTTAGTCAGGTGATGTTACAGAGATGGAAATAGGCGATTGTGGTGATGGCACCAGTGTGAAGTTAGAAGCCTATTTTGTGGTCCAATGTGACACCAAGGTTGTGAACAGACTATAGTAATCTCAGACAGTTACTAGGAAGAAGGAAGGAATTGCTGGCTCGGGAAGGGAGATTGGAGCGGGAAGCAAAAACAAGGGGCTGAATTTTATTCTCCCCAGCGGAGTGCGAAACATTGGTGGCCCATATGTGCAGTCTGTGTCTGCTGTGCCACTGTGATGTAGCAGGCGACGGCTCATTTTAATACAGTGAACGGGCCGCCCACTCCACCCCCAATCACGTAACAGGGACGGCCTCAGCGACAACAGTAGTGCTGTCAGCTGTCTCTGTACAGACACTGGTGCCATTTTTAAAGGGCAACCAGACCTGCCACAAAAAGTGCAAAGTTTAACCCCGTACACACACCCCCGCCAGTGCACTGCAAATAAAATGTTGCCCATTTCCCCCAAAAAACTTACATTGTATAGTTGCCTTCCCACCATCCCCTCCAAAGACTTAAACTGCCGAGTACCCTCGCAACCCAACAACTGTCCAAAGTGTAGAGTTTGCCTCTTCTTCCCCTACACTATTAATGCAGAGTTGACCACGCCCGCCACAAGCACCAGCCACCACCCCCCACCCCATCAGTACTCTAAAAATCCTACTTTCCCCTCTTCCCCACCTCTGTGGCGTTGGCTTTCTCTGGACGGGAAAGCGACGGTGTGTGAGAAGAAGGGTCACTGTCCCGAAACGTTAACTCTACCTCTCTTTCCACAGATGCTGCCAGACCTGCTGAGTGGTTCCAGCATTTCTGGATTGTATTTCAGATTTCCAGCATCTGCAGTATTTTGCTTTTATTATGAAGATGTGTGAGTGTCAGCCGATGCATGGAAGATCCCGGGCTGTCAGTAAGATCACAGGGAATTGGACTGAAATGTATACATTAAGTTTATTGAAATATTTAAAGGAGGGTACCGCTGCCGAGCGGTTGGGGGGGAGGGGGCGGGGAGCCACGAGCCTCTGCACAGCTGGAAAGATCAGGCCCAGCAATCCCGATGTAGGGCTCCATGGAGACCTACATCAGGAGCCCAACAGAGTCCAGCCCAATGGTTTCAGTATTCCCAATATTTTATTGGAGGAAATTTCTGCTCATCCAGTACTGGATGTTGCACAAGCAGTCTGATAATTTAACAACAGTGGAGAAGTGGAGAGAGGTGGTGGTGAGGTAAACTTGATGGAGTTCTTTGATAAAACAATGGAGAGGGCTGATGAGGGTGGTGTGATTGAAGTTATATATATGGATGTTCAAAAGGTGGTTGATCAAATGACATTCAATAGACAGGTTAGGAAAACTGAAACCTATGGATTAAAGTGACAGTGATATTGTGGATATAACATTGGCTAATGAAAAGTAAACAGAGAGAAATGGTGAAAGGTTGTTGGTCAGACTCCAGGTGAGTATACAGTGGTGTTCCCCAGGGCTCGATATTAGGACCACTGCTCTGTTTGCTCTTGGAGAACCCGGGGTGGGTAGGGCAGAGCCCCCTCCTCCTCCCACTTTACAGAGTTTCCCCTCTCTAGCCTCTGCTCCATTTGTAGGTCATGTAACTACAGTCCCCATAACTCGTCCAGAGTTCGGTTAGCAAATCCTCTGTCCTCCATGAATGTCTGCAGAAGCTCACAACGCAACCTCCAGAAAAACATCCACAGCACCTCCACTAATTTTACAATAACAGAAGTAAGTCAAAAGCACCTCACATGTAAGCTGAGTAAAAAATACACGCATATGAACTAGGAGCAGACGTAGGCCATTCGGCCCCTCGAGTCTGCACCGCCATTCAATCAGATCATAGCTGATCGGTTTGTGTTTCGAATTCCACACTCCCATCTAACCTTGATAACCTTTCATTCCCTGGCCTGATAAGAATTTATCTATCTCCACCTTAAAAATATTCAATGACCCCGTCTCCACCACCTTCTATGGCAGAGAATTCCAAAGTCACACAACCCTCCAGAGAAAAATGTTCTCCTCCTCTCTGTCCGAAAGCAGCGACCCCTAATTTCGAAACAGTGCCCCCTAGTACTGGACTCACCCACAAGAGGAAACATCCTTTCCTCATTCACCATGTCAAGGCCTTTCAAGTTCTTATAAACTTCAGTCAAATCTCCCCTCACCATTCTAAATTCCAGTGAAAACAAGACCGTCCGTCCAACCTTTACTCAGAACACAACCTGCTCAATCCTGGTATCAATCTAGTAAACCACATCTGAACCGCCTCCAAAGCATTCACATCCTCCATTAAATAAGGAGACCAAAACTACAGACAGTATTCGAGATGTGGTCTCACCAATGCCCTGTATAACTGAAGCATCACATGCTGACTTTTATTTTCAATTCCTCTTGTAATAAAGGAGAGCATTCCATTAGCCTTCTTTGTTACTTGCTGTACCTACCTACTAACTGTTTGTGACTCATGCACTACAGAACCTAGATCCCTCAGCACCTCGGAATTTTGCAGTCCTCCTGCCAAAGTGAAAAACTTCACATTTTCCCACATTAGACTCCATCTGTCAGATGTTTTTTCCCATTCACTCAACCTATCTATATTGGACTACACCCTCCTTGTGTACTCTTCACAACATACTTTCCTACCTATCTTTGAGTCATCTACAAATTTAGCTAACATGCCATCGCTTCCCTCATCTAAGTCTTTCATATAAATTGTAAAATGTTGAGGCCCCAGCACAGACCCATGATGGACTCAACTTGTCACATCCTGCCAATCTGAAAAGGACCCATTCATGCATACTCCCTCTTTTCGGCAACCGGCCAATAAAACTTCGATCCAAGCTAATATGCTACCCACTACACCATGAGCTCCTACTTTGCACAATAACCTTTTATGTGGCACCTTGTCTAATGCATTCTGGAAATCCAAGCGCAGTATGTCAAAGGGCTCCCCTTTACCCATATTGCATGTTACTCCTTCAAAGAACTCCAATAAATTGGTTAAAGATGACTTCCCTTTCATAAAACAATGCTGTCTATTCGCGATTACCTTGAGTTTTTCTAAGTGCCCAGCGAAAGCCTCCTTAATGATCGATTCAAACATCTTCCCCACGGCAGATGTCAAGCTAACTGGCCTATAGTTACCTGCTTTCTGCATCCCCCTCGTCTTGAATAGAGGGGTTATATTTATTACTTTCCAGTCTGATGGAACCGTTCCAAAATTAGTGAACTTTGAAAAATTAACAACAACACGACTACTACCTCATTAGCCACCTCTTTTAAGACTCTAGGATGAAGCCCATCAGGACCCGGGGACTTTTCAGCCCGCAACTCCATAAGTTTGCTCAGTAATGCTTCCCTGGCAATTGTATTTTCACCAAGTTTCTCTCTTCCATCCACCTCCTGATTTACAGCTACTACTGGAATGTTTCTTGTATCCTCTATAGTGAAGACAGAAACAAAATATTTGTTCATTGCATCCGCTGTTTCCTTTTTATCTACTATTAACTCCACATTCTCACTGTCCAGAGGACCAACGCTCTTTTTACTTAATCTTCTCCTTTTTAAATACGCCGAGAAACTCTTGCAATCCATTTTTACATTTCTAGCTAGCTTCCTATTATACTCGAATGTCTTTCTCCTGATTAACCCGTTAGCCATTGTCTGCTGTTCTTTATATTCTGACCAATCATCTGAACTGCCACTCATCTTTGCACAATTATCTGCCTTTTCCTTAAGTATGATGTGTTCCGTAATTTCTTACTAAACTGCTGTTGGGTCCTCCACCATATAGTAGGAATATACTAATTATGGAGTATTCCTGAAATATCCCCTTAAATGTCTGCCACTGCTTCTCTATTGACCTATCTCCAAGACGAGTAACCCAGTTCACTTCAACGAGCTCAACTTTCATGCCCAAATAGTTTCCCTTATTCACGTTTAAAATACTGATCTTAGATCCACTCTTCTCTCTTTCAAACTGGATGTGAAATTCAGTCATAATGTGGTCGCTGCTACCTAGAGGTGCCTTTACTCTGAGGTCATTAATTAATCCTGTCACATTACATTATACGAAGTCTAATATAACCTTATCTCTGGTTGTTTCCAGAACGTGCTGCTCCAAGAAACTACCTCGAAAGCATTCTATGAACTCTTCATCCGGGTTACAGTCCCCAATCTGATTTTTCCAGTTTATATGTAGATTAAAATCACCCATGATTATTGCCGTATGTCTATCACAAGTAAACAATGTTTCTTCTTGTATACGATGTCCTACATTGTGATTACTGTTAGGAGGTCTGTGGACCACTCCTGCTAGGGACTTCTTTCTCCTGGTATTCCTCACCACCACCTAAATCGATTCTACATTTTGATCCCGTGAACCAAGGTCATCTCGAACTAATGCCCCAACACCATCCTTGATTAACAGTGTCACCCCTCCACATTTACCTAGCTTCCTATTCTTCTTGAATGTCAAATATCCCTCAATATTCAGGACCAGGAAGCCTGGTTCTTTTAAAAATACTAGAGGGGATTCCTGGTGCTGCTCAATGTATGCTCAGTTGTGAGTGACTAACACGCGCGATCAGTGGACACGCACGGACCAAGTTTCAAAGATGTACATATTAGCTGCTAGAAAGGGACATTGACGTTACTCCAAACCCCTCCTCAGACAAACAGCAAATGCACAGTGCACCCAGGCTAGATCCCTACACAGAATGGGGGACTGTGCTGGCCACACTATAAGTGGTTGGCTGTTCCATTCCCATCGTTTTTATAGATCCAGGTTTTTGTTACATTGGCACCAGTGGCACCTTAGTGTAAAAATCACAGCCGGAGGTGCTAGGGAGGGGAAAGAAATTCACTTTCAAAAGGGAATTTAAAAAAGTTTCAAAGGCATAAGATTTACAAGAATATGTGAAATCGAGAGGGGAATAGGGCTAATTGGAGTGGTGAGGCCATGGAGAGATCCAAAGACAAGAATGAGAATATTAAAATTAAGGTGTTGCCAGACCGGAAGACAATGTAGATCAGTGAGCACAGGGGTGATGGGTGATCGGGATTTGGTGTGAGTTAGAACACAGGCAGCAGATTTCTGGATGGGCTGTGGTTTATGGAGGTTAATAACTGTGAGGGTGACCAGGATAGAATTGGAAGGTGACCAGGATAGAATTGTAATAGTCAAGTGTGGATTTAACAAAGGCACAGATGAGGGTTTATGCGGTCGATGGGCTGAGGCAGAGGTGGAGATGGGACATTTTACAGAGGTGGTGATAGGCAGGGTTGGTGATGGAGAGAATATGGAGATGAACTCAGCTCAGTGTCAACTGGATGCAGAGGTCGCAAACAGTCTGTTTCAGCCCCAGACATTGGGCAGCGAGAGGAATGCAGACAGTGGATAGGGAATGGAGTTTGTGGCAGTGACTGAAGACAATGGCTTCAGACTTCCCAAGATTGACATGACAAGAACATTAAATCTGTAAAATATGTTTATAATTCTAAACGTTGGATACAGAGACTCACCAGGGACACCAATAATAGCGAGGATGGGATAAAAGAACAAAGAACAAAGAACAAAGATAATTACAGCACAGGAACAGGCCCTTCGGCCCTCCAAGCCTGCGCCGATCCAGATCCTCTCTCTAAACATGTCGCCTATTTTCTAAGGTTATGTATCTCTTTTCTTCCTGCCCATTCATGTATCTGTCTAGATACATCTTAAAAGACTCCATCGTGCCCGCGTCTACCACCTCCGCTGGCAATGCGTTCCAGGTGCCCACCACCCTCTGCGTAAAGAGCTTTCCACGCATATCCCCCCTAAACATTTCCCCTTTCACTTTGAACTCGTGTCCTCTCGTAATTGAAACCCCCACTCTGGGAAAAAGCCTCTTGCTGTCCACCCTGTCTATACCTCTCATGATTTTGTGCACCTCAATCAGGTCCCCCCTCAACCTCCGTCTTTCTAATGAAAATAATCCTAATCTACTCAACCTCTCTTCATAGCTAGCGCCCTCCATACCAGGCAACATCCTGGTGAACCTCCTCTGCACCCTCTCCAAAGCATCCACATCCTTTTGATAATGTGGCGACCAGAACTGGACACAGTATTCCAAATGTGGCCGAACCAAAGTCCTATACAACTGTAACATGACCTGCCAACTCTTGTACTCAATGCCCCGTCCGATGAAGGAAAGCATGCCGTATGCCTTCTTGACCACTCTATTTACCTGCGTTGCCACCTTCAGGGAACAGTGGACCTGAACACCCAAATCTCACTGGACATCAATTTTCCCCAGGACTTTTCCATTTCCATTTGAATCATCTTCAGTGCATAATACATCCGATCATCTAATGTTAGCCAAAAATAATCGGCAGTAACTAGGCCAAGCCAATAGGAGAAACTCCTGCTTCCCATGGTTGTAACATCCCAAGCTATTTTTCTCATGTTCTGACCCAGTGTTGTAACATTCCAATCTATTGTTCTCAGATTCTGACCCATTGTTGTAACATTCCAATCTATTGTTCTCAGATTCTGGTCTATCCTCTCTCTCGCTGGGGCTGCTGATCCTTGATAGCGCCGGAATGATGCTGTTGTTGACACTATGGGATAATACACTGAAAGGAGTCCTGTATTAATAGAAGAGGGAAACCCTCCAGCGACACAATTAGGGTCCATGATGACTGACATTAATTACAATCACTGAACAAACAGGTTCAGTTAACCCCTTTCAATCAAAACTCTTCTTGTGCCACAATAAAGTAGACCATTTACCCTGTCTGAATGGGATGTGTGGGGGATGCTGAGAGAAGGAATGTTGAAAATAGCAGAGGCAGTGACAGAATGTTCCAATCCTCCTTGGATATGGGCTTCATGCCAGAGATGGGAAGGGTTGTAAATGTTACACTTGGTTTAAAAAAGGAGAGATGGAGCAAACGGTGTAATTACTGACCAGTCAGTCTAACGTCGCTGGTGGGAAATTTCTAGACTTCACAGCCCAGGACAAAAACATTCGTTGCTTGGAAAAAAACACGGGACAATGAATGGACGGCAGCAGGGATATGGTAATGACAAATCATATCTGGCAAAGCCCAACAACAACAGCTTACATTTCTTGGTCAAAGCAGGAGGTATTAAGTAGTGTCTTAAGGGAGGAAAGTGAGGCATAGAGGCAGTGACAGTGGTATAGCGGTAATGTCACTGAACTAGAAAACCAGAGGTTCAGGCTAATGCCATGGGTTCAATTCCCACATGGCAGTTGGTGGGAATTAAAATTCAATCAATTAATAATTTCAATTCATTAATAAATGTCTGGAAATGAAATTTAGTCTCAGTCATGGTGCCATGAATCTATCATCGATTGTTGTAAAAACCGATCTGATTTACTAATGTCCTTTCGGGAAGGAAATCTGCTGTCCTTACCTGATCTGGCCTCCATGTGACTCCAGACCCTCAACAATGTGGTTAACCCTTAACTGCCTGGTGAAATGTCCCAGCAAGTCACTCATTTGTCAAGGGCAATTAGGGATGGGAACAAATGCTGGCCTTGCCAGCGATGCACATATCCCACACACGAATAAAATAAAAGAGGTGTAGTTAGGGAATTCCAGAGCTTTGGGTCTAGGCAGCTGAAGACCTGGCTGGCAGTGGAGCAATGATGAAAATCAAGCATACACAAGAGACCAGGATTGGAGGAGTGCAGATGTCTTGGAGGGTAGTGGGGCTGGTGAATATGACCTAGATAAGGAGGTGTGAGGACATCGAGGGAGTTGCAAACACGGTTGAGAATTTTAAAATCAAGACATTGCTTAACTGGCAGCCGATGTATGTCAGTGATCGGGGAACGGGACTTGGTGTGAGTTTACACAAGAGCAGCAGAGTTTGGATGACCTCAAGTTTACAGAGAGTAGAATGTATGAGACAAGCCAGGAGTGTGTTAAAATCTGGAATAGAAAGCTAGTCTCAGTCATGGAGCCATGAAACTATCATCGTTTTTTGTTAAACACCATCTGATTCACTAATGTCCTTTAGGGAAAAAAATCTTCCGTCCTTTCCTGGTCTAGCCCACATATGACTCTAGACTCACAGCAATGTTATTGACTCTTAACTGCCTTCTGTAAAGGCCTAGCAAGCAACTCTGTTGAAGCATTTGAAAAGAAGGCTGAGAGTTTTTAAATTGATGTGTTGCTGACCAGGATCCAATGTCGGTCAGTGAGTTCAGGGGGTGATGGGTGAACAGGACTTGGTGTGAGTTAGGACATGGGCAGCAGTGTTTTTCATCACCTCAAGTTTATGGCGGGTAGAATGTGGGAGACCAGCCAGGAGTGCGTTGGAATAGTCAAGTCTACAGGTAACACAGGCAAGGAGGAGTGTTTCATCAGCAGAGGAGCTGAGACAGGGATGAAGTCGTCCTCTGTTAAGTGGGTGGAAATAGGCAGTTTTATTGATAGCGTGAATATTTGGTAGGAAGCTCATCGCAGGAGCAACTATGACACCAGGTTGCAAACACTATGCTTTAGTCTCAGACAGTTGCCAAGGAGAGGGATGGAGTCTGTAGCTAAGAAATGTTTGATGTGGGGTTTGAAAACACTGGCTTTAGTTTTCCTAATATTTAATTGGCCTGGCAGATGTGTGAAGTGATACATTGTGGAAAGATTTTATAATATTATTTATTCATGGGTTGTGGGTGTCGCTGGCTGGGCCAGCAGTTATCACCCACCCCCAATAGCCTTTGAGAAGGTGATAGCGAACTGCAGGTGGATGAATGAGGAGAGATAACAC
Organism: Heterodontus francisci; assembly: GCF_036365525.1. Classification (NCBI taxonomy): domain Eukaryota; kingdom Metazoa; phylum Chordata; class Chondrichthyes; order Heterodontiformes; family Heterodontidae; genus Heterodontus; species Heterodontus francisci. The sequence goes on along the minus strand of NW_027140387.1, from coordinate 6,546 downwards.
AACTTTAAAGGTGGTGAGAATAACAGAGAGACCTGGGGTGTTTGTGTGCAATCTTTGAAGTGAGCTGGACAGGTTAACAAACAGTTAACAAAGAAAATAGATTCCTAGGTTTTATTAATAGAGACACAGAGTCGAATAGTCAGGATGTTATGTTACACCTATAGAAAAGACTAGATCGGCTCCACCTGGAGCATTGTGTCCAATACAGGGAACCACATTTTAGGAAGGACATGAGCCCATTGGAGAGGGGATAAAAGAGTTTTACTGGAATTTTTCCAGGGATGAGGGATTACAGTTATGTAGCTGGGATGGTTCAACTTAGAGCAGGGAAATGTAAAAGCAGATCTGATCGAGATGCGAAGCAGAAAGCAGAGAGTAGTGGAGAATATTTATTGTTCAGTCTGGAGGGAAGTACACAGTGGCGTTCCCCTGTTCTGAAGAAGGGTCACTGACCTGAAACATTAACTCTACTTCTCTCTCCACAGATGCTGTCAGACCTGCTGTGTATTTCCAGCATTCCTTGTACTTATTTCAGATTTCCATCATCCTCAGTATTTTGCTTTTATTATCCCGAGGGTCACTGTTGGGATCACTGTTGCAGTATGTTAATACAATGGGCTTGTGTACAGAGGGGATAATGTCAAGGTTTTGTGATGGGTGGAAACTCAGAAATGTGAATAAACAGTGAGAAGGATAGTAACAAACTTCAGGAGGACAGAGACTGACTGGTGAATTGGACAGGAACATGGCAGATGTAATTTAACACAGTGAAGTGTGAAGTGAGACATGGGTAGGAAGTATGAGGAGAAACAATATAAAATAAATGGTACCATTATAAAGCGGGTGCAGGATTAGAGAGACCTGCGGCGTCACACACAGATCTTTGATGGTAACATGTAGTGTCCTTGGTGTCAGAGAGAGAGGCACAGAGTGATAAAACTCATGAGGAAATGCTGATGTTTGGACATCATTGGTTAGGTCATAGCTGGAGAATTATGTCCAATTCTGGTCACCACACTTTGATAAGGATGTCAAGGACTTAGTGAAGAGACTGAGGTGATTTACTAGAATGGTACCAGGGATCTGGGAATTCAGTTATGTGGAGAGATTGGAAAAGCTGGGATTGTTCTCTTTAGAGCAATGAAGGGTAAGGGGTGATTTAATATATAATTCAAAATCATTAAGGGTTTTGATAGGGTAATTAATGTGAAACTGTTTCCAGTGTCAGGAAGTTCAGTATTAAGAAGACATAGATTGAAGGTAATTGACAAAGAACCAGAGGTGAAATGAGGAGAATTTTCTTACACAGCGAGTTGTTGGGATATGGGATTCACTGCCTGAAAACATGATGGAAGCAGATTCAATAATATCATTCAAAAGAGAATTCAGCAAATACTTGAATAGGAAAGAAAGGAGACTGCAGAAAGTTGGGGGGGGGGGGGGCGGTGTTGGTGGTGGAATTCATTAAGTAGCTCATTCCAAGAGACAGCACTGAAACAATGGGCCGAATAGCCTCCTTTTGTACTGCATCAGTCTCTGATTCTATGAGAAATAGACAGAGTGTAGAGAGCGAGTGAGGACATGAAAGGAAGATTGATATAGCGAGAAAATCGGGGTTGCTTCGCTTTTCGGGTGTAAGGATTGTAATTCGTGATCTGCCCTTGCCTATTCATGTTCAGGCAGGTGACACACAAACTTCCTGCTGCCTTCTCATTTCCACGAATTCTATGTACCGCCTAGGGTTACACGCGGTGCTGTCTGTCTGCTGGGCCCTAAGGTTGTGTGAGGCTGGCTCGTGTTTCATCCAGGATTCAGCTCTTAAAGACAGTCTGTTCCTCTTAAAGGGAAGTTGCACTGAATCACAGGAGGCTGCTGCTGACTGTGAAATGCCGCAATTAGAGACAAGGTAAATGGAGTACTAGGACAGAGAGAGGGTTCTGCGGTTCACGGATGTGGTGCTGGAGGCCTTAGTCATGGAGGGTGACAGGAGCAGACAGGCCATGTTCCCATGGGGTGGGGTGCAGACCCTCAAGAAATGCACTTCGAAGTGAATAGGAGCAGGTGGCTAGGGAGGTCAGTGCAAGAAGTCTGGCCCCGAGGACCTGGCAGAAGAGCCAGAAGAAGTTAAATGAACTCACACGGGTGGTCAATGTCAGTGAATTCATCTCCACATGACATCTCCTGCCCTCAACACCAGTAACCTCTCACACTGCTCAATGAACCACACCCCCATCACTCACCCATCAGCTGTCCCTAACACTCAGGACCCACACCTAACATTCACATACTCCATCTCACCCTCACACACCTTCCACTGATACCAGCCTCACATCCACCTCTCCCTGCCTCCACTTGCCTCCAGCTATTCAGCTGTGGCAGGCACATCACCCAAACACAGTGCAACACAATCAGTGACATTCTGCCCTCTCTCTTACAGGACAAGGTGGCTCATAAACACAGGGAGCAGCAGTGATCCAGTGGGGACCAGGCATACCTTCATCCCCTGAGCCTGAGGGAGGAGATGATTCTCCACATCATAGGACCGGCTGTGTCAGAGCCCGTGGCATCCGGCATCACCGAGAGCATTCAGGATGATGTTATGTTGCTGCCTTATGTTCCTTCTTAACTCCCACCTCCCCCTCATCCTATTGTCTGGGAAGATGTACAAGCTGCAGATGGTGGGACCATGGACCTCCTGCTTTCCATCCCATTCCCAATCCCTCACCACAACCCTCCCCTTCTGATTTTATACTTTCCAATGATAACCCAAAACTTCCAGCTTCCCAGTCACAGCAGCTCCAGGTGACAGAGAGAGAGAAGCAGCACAGGACTGCTGGTGAAGTCCCATCACTTGGTCTGAAACTCAAAGTCACCAGCTCAAATTCTTTCGCTGTGCGTATCTTAGAGGCTGGTATAGAGTCGGAATCTGCACGTGGTGAGTCACCGAGCACGAGTGAGCTGCAGCCAGGCCAGGGGGAAAGGATAGTTCATGTGTCAGATCACCGGAGGGCGAGGTCACAAACGAGTTATAATACACAGGACACAAATGTAAACATTGCTGGAACAGCAGACAGGAGAATGCTGATCGACATGTACAGTGAGATACTTTGTCCATTGACAGGCCTCTCAGACAGTCTGTTATCACTGTCAAAGAACATGGAGGAGTCCGACTCCAACATGGCACAGGACATTGCACAGAGTTTGAAGGACATTCTTTCCCCTGTCGAAGTGGTCACTAACTCCATGACAGCACTAGCGGACCCAGCTGTGATACAATTGTTGGTGACCATTGTCTCAGCTTCCACTGCAGCACAGATGGCAGACACCCAACGTCTCAGTGCTGTAGTGGAAACTCAGACTCAGATTGCTTGCTGCCATGTAGGATCAGACTGCTGCCATCATGGCTGTGGATCTCAGTGTTCAAAGGATTTTGCTGGCTCTCACAACAGTCCAGCAATCTGTGATCCAGTAGATTACTAGGATTGCTGAGGTGTCGCCCCGTGGCAGTGACAGTGTCTCCGTGGAGCATGAACCTGCTGTCCTCTCTCAGGATGACAGTATTTGTTCTCCCTTCACTGTCACTCCACCAGTGTCCTTGCTGTTACCCATCAGCTAGCCCAGGCTGCTGCTGCCCATGTCGAGGTGGTGCAGTCCGAATCCGAACCCTCAAAGCCCAGAGCTGCTCGAGGACGTCCTGCAAGGCCATATGCAGTCTCCCCAGTGAAAGTCAGCAGCCTTCCATCAGCCATGCTGCAGACACTGGGGAAACACTGTGTAGGATCCCTAGCAAAGTCGAGGGAACCCACAAGACAGTCACTAAGGGAATCTACAAGGGTGAATAGTTGCGTTGTGTTTGCATAATTGGATGTGTTGTTGGATAAAGATGTTCATGAAAAGGTTTTTAATTGCAGGATGGTGACCAAGCGGATGCTGTGATGGGGCATCTCAGATGGGGGCAATGGTGGAGAATGGGGAATCCGTGGTGGGAAAGTGAAGTTGTCCTATGGCAACCGGAATCTGGCAATCGCCGGCAGCCTGTCCGGGTGGAAGGCATCCAGGAAATATTCTGGAAATATCCTGGTTGGTTGGCGATGGATGGTGGGGTTTGAATTCCTTGGGGGTGAATCATGAGCCATGTAAAGACAGGGTAGTGATTCTCTCCGAGGAGCTACACTCTGATTCTCCACAGAGTTCTGAAGTTCGTGGGATCAGAGGAGAAGGTGTCGGGCGTCTTGCAAAGCATTAAGGTAAATAAGTCCCCAGGGCCTAATGGGATCTAATGCAGAATACTGAGGGAGGCAAGGGAAGAAATAGCTGGGGCCTTGACAGAAATCTTTGCATCCTCATTGGCTATAGGTGATGTCCCAGAGGACTGGAGAATAGCAAATGTTGTTCCTTTGTTTAAGAAGGATAGCAAGGATAATCCAGGAAATTACAGGCCGGTGAGCCTTTGGTCAGTGGTAGGGAAATTATTAGAGAGGATTCTTCGGGGCAGGATTTACTTCCATTTGGAAACAAATGAACTTATTAGTAGCGAGAGGCAGCATGGTTTTGTGAGGGGGAGGTCGTGTCTCACTAACTTGAATGAGTTTTTTGAGGAAGTGGCGAAGATGATTGATAAAGGAAGGGCAGTGGATGTTGTCCATACAGACTTCTGTAAAGCCTTTGACAAGGTCCCTCATGGCAGACTGGTGCAAAAGGTGAAGTCACACGGGATCAGAGGTGAGCTGGCAAGAAGGATACAGAACTGGCTCGGTCATAGAAGACAGAGGGTATCAGTGGAAGGGCGCTTTTCTGAATGGAGGGCTGTAAATAGTGGTGTTCCGCAGAGATTAGTGCTGGGACCTTTGCTGTTAGTAGTATATATATACGATTTGGAGGAAAATGTAGCTGGTCTGATTAGTAAGTTTGTTCAAAACACAAAGCTTGGTGGAGTTGCGGATAACGATGAGGATTGTCAGAGGATACAGCAGGATCTGGATCGGTTGGAGACTAGGGCGAAGAAATGGCAGATGGAGTTTTTCCAGACTCTCGCTGGCACGAGAGTGTCAATATAAATTTGTGTTTACATTCCCGGACAACTGTACACCTGGATGTGTCTCCCCCAGGGATTACATGATAATCCGTCAACATTCCACCAGTGGTTGGCCATAAATCCGGTGTTACAGGTGCCGGACCCACCCCTACCCTTTGCCCTCGATGTCGCTACCACAGATACCACCTTATCAGCGGTAATTCTTCAGAAGAAACATGGCCGATTCTGCCGAGTGGAATACGCAGCTCACTTGTTAACGTCAGTAGAAAGGGCCTTTACAATGTGTGAAAAAGATTTGCTGTCCGTCTTCTGGGTGATTCAAAATGTTACTTATATTGTCAGCCTCAGCCCCGTTACTATCCTAACTGAACACACACCCTTCCAGTTGTTACTGGATGGAAGCTAAAGGACGGTAATGTTATATTGTCAGCCTCAGCCTTGTTACTATCCTAACTGAACACACACCCTTCCAGTTGTTACTGGATGGATGACTGAAGGACGGTAATGTTGTATTGTCAGCCTCAGCCCCGTTACTATCCTAACTGAACACACACCCTTCCAGTTGTTACTGGATGGATGACTGAAGGACGGTAATGTTATATTGTCAGCCTCAGCCACGTTACTATCATAACTGAACACACGCCCTTCCAGTTGTTACTGGATGGACGGTTGAAGGACGGTAATGTTGCATTGTCAGCCTCAGCCCTCTTACTATCCTAACTGAACACACACGCTTCCAGTTGTTACTGGATGGACGGTTGAAGGACGGTAATGTTATATTGTCAGCCTCAGCCCCGTTACTATCCTAACTGAACACACACCCTTCCAGTTGTTACTGGATGGACGGTTGAAGGACGGTAATGTTGCATTGTCAGCCTCAGCCTTGTTACTATCCTAACTGAACACACACCCTTCCAGTTGTTACTGGATGGACGGTTGAAGGACGGTAATGTTATATTGTCAGCCTCAGCCCCGTTACTATCCTAACTGAACACACACCCTTCCAGTTGTTACTGGATGGATGACTGAAGGACGGTAATGTTATATTGTCAGCCTCAGCCTTGTTACTACCCTCACTGAACACACACCCTTCCAGTTGCACTGGATGGATGACTGAAGGAAGGTAATGTTATATTGTCAGCCTCAGCCTTGTTACTATCCTAACTGAACACACACCCTTCCAGTTGTTACTGGATGGACGGTTGAAGGACGGTAATGCTGTATTGTCAGCCTCAGCCTTGTTACTATCCTAACTGAACACACACCCTTCCAGTTGTTACTGGACGGACGGTTGAAGGACGGTAATGTTTATAATATCACTCGGTGTAGTGAATGTGTAATGATAATAATAAAATGGTTTTAAGGTTTGTTTTAATTGGTTTTTTCTAACTGATATATTTATAATGTGTTGGGGTGGGGTTTAATGGTGTATGGGTGTTGTAATAATGTTATTAATGGGGTAATGTTTAATGTTATTTTTATTTGTCTTTATTTACTTAATGGTTGATATA
>NW_027140386.1:0-29634 GCF_036365525.1 Heterodontus francisci | reverse complement strand
ATCACCACTACAGTTTGGGGGACTATATACAACTCCCACTAATGTTTTCTGCCCCTTTGTGTTTCTCAGCTCTACCCATACAGATTCCACATCGTCAGAGCTAATATCCTTCCTCACTATTGCGTTAATTTCCTCTTTAACCAGCAATGCAACTCCACTGCCTTTTACTTTTTGTCTGTCCTTCCTAAATACTGAATACCCCTGGATGTTCATTTCCCATCCCTGGTCATCTTGCAGCCATGTCTCCGTAATCCCGACTATATCATACCCGTTTACATCTATTTGCGTGATTAATTCATCCACTTTATTGCGAATGCTCAGGGTGTTAAGGCACAAAGCCTTAAGGATTGTCTTTTTAACATTACTTTCCCCCTTCCCACTATTTTTCATTGTGGCCCTGTTTGATTCTGGCCCTTGATTTCTCTGCCTATCACTTTTCTTATTCCCCTTACTGTCTTTTGTTCTCGTCTTTGATCCCCCCCTCCTCTGACTCCTTGCCATTCCCATTCCCCCTGCTATTTTAGTTTAAACCCTCCCCAACCACTCTAGCAAATACTCTGCCTAGGACAGCAGTCCCGATCCTGCCCAGGTGTAACCCGTCCAGTTTGTACTGGTCCCACCTCCCCCAGAACTGGTCCCAATGCCCCCGGAATCTAAAACCCTCCCCCTCACACCATCTCTTCAGCCACGTATTCATCCGATATAGCGTGCTATTTCTACTCTGACTAGCACGTGGCACTGGTAGTAATCCTGAGATCACTACCTTTTGAGGTCCTACTTTTGAACTTACTTCCTAACTCCCTATATTCTGTTTTTAGGACCTCATCCTTTTTTTTAACCTATGTCGTTTGTACCAATGTGTACCACGACCAGTGGCTGTTTACCCTCCCCCTTCAGAATGTCCTGTAACCGCTCTGAGACATCCTTGACCCTCGCACCAGAGAGGCAACATACCATCCTGGAGTCTCTTTTGCGGCCACAGAAACGCCTATCTATTCCCCTTACAATTGAATCCCCTATAACTATTGCATTCCCACACTTTTTACTCCTGCCCTGTGCAGCAGAGCCAACTGTGGTGCAACGAATTGGGCTGTTGCTGCTTTCTCCTGAGAGGCCATTCCCCCCAACAGTATCCAAAGCAGTATATCTGTTTTGCAGGGGAACAGCCACAGGAGATTCCTGGACTGCCTGCCTAGTCCTCTTGCTCTGCCTGGTGGTCACCCATTCCCTTCCTGCCTATGGAGTCTGAGTCTGCAGTGTGACCACCTCTCTATATGTGCTATCCACGATACTCTCCGCCTCGTGGATGCTCCACAGTGTCCCCAGCTGCTGCTCCAACACTACTTACTATATATGAAATAAACTGTAAACCTTTCTTACCTTAGATACTTACCCAGCTATTTAGAGCTATTCCCTAAGAGCAGTGACTCACCAACCAATCACCTTGCAGTTTTCCTGTGACGTCACTGTTGCCTTTTATTTTCAAAACTCTGGTGCGCTGGAAGAGGTCCGACTCCTCTTCTTCACTTCAAATGAACGGTAGGAGGCCATTCAGTGGCTCGAGCCTGTTTTGCCATTAAATTAGATCATGGCTGATCTGTATCTTAACTCCATTTACCCACCTTGGTTCTGTAACCATTAATACCTTTACCTAACAAATGTCTATCGATCTCAGTATTGAAATTTTCGGTTGATCCCCAGCATCCACTACCTTTTGCGGGGAGAGAATCCTCGATTTCCACAACCCTTCGTGTGAAGAAGGGCTTCCTGACATCACCCCTGAACGGACTAGCTGTTATTTTAAGTTTATACCCCCTTGTTCTGGACTCCCCCCACCAGAAGAAATAGTTTCTCTCTATCTTCTTCTTCTTCTTTGGCCTCCTTGTCTCGATAGACAATGGGTAAGCGCCTGGAGGTGGTCAGTAGTTTGTGAAGCAGGGCCTGGAGTGGCTATAAAGGCCAATTCTAGAGTGACAGGCTTTTCCACAGGTGCTGCAGGTAAAATTGGTTGTCGGGGCTGTTACACAGTTGGCTCTCCCCTTGCGCCTCTGTCTTTTTTCCTGCCAACTGCTAAGTCTCTACGATTCGCCACGCTTTAGCCCCACCTTTATGGTTGCCCGCCAGCTCTGGCGATCACTGTCAACTGATTCCCACGACTTGTGAGCAATGTCACAGGACTTCATGTCGCATTTGCAGACGTCTTTAAAGCGGAGACATGGACAGCCGATGGGTCTGATACCAGTGGCGAGCTCGCTGTACAATGTGTCCCTGGGGATCCTGCCATCTTCCATGCGGTTCACATGGCCAAGCCATCTCAAGCGCCGCTCACTCAGTAGTGTGTACAAGCTGGGGATGTTGGCCGCCTCGAGGACTTCTGTGTTGGAGATACGGTCCTGCCACATGATGCCAAGGATTCTCCGGAGGCAGCAAAGATGAAATTAATTGAGACTTCGCTCTTGGCTGACTTACGTTGTCCAAGCCTCGCTGCCATAGAGCAAGGTACTGAGGACACAGGCCTGATACACGCGGACTTTTGTGTTCCGTGTCAGTGCGCCATTTTCCCACACACTCTTGGCCAGTCTGGACATAGCAGTGGAAGCCTTTCCCATGCACTTGTTGATTTCTGCATCTAGAGACAGGTTACTGGTGATAGTTGAGCCTAGGTAGGTGAGCTCTTGAACCACTTCCAGAGCGTGGTCGCCAATATTGATGGATGGAGCATTTCTGACATCCTGCCCCATGATGTTCGTTTTCTTGAGGCTGATGGTTAGGCCACATTCGTTGCAGGCAGCCGCAAACCTGTCGATGAGATTCTGCAGACACTCTTCAGTGTGAGATGTTAATGCAGCATCGTCAGCAAAGAGGAGTTCCCTGATGAGGACTTTCCGTACTTTGGTCTTCGCTCTTAGACGGGCAAGGTTGAACAACCTGCCCCCTGATCTTGTGTGGAGGAAAATTCCTTCTTCTGAAGACTTGAACACATGTGAGAGCAGCAGTGAGAAGAAAATCCCAAACAGTGTAGGTGCGAGAACACAGCCCTGTTTCACGCCACTCAGGATAGGAAAGGGGTCTGATGAGGCGCCGCTATGCTGAATTGTGCCTTTCATATTGTCATGGAATGAGGTGATGATACTTAGTAGCTTTGGTGGACATCCAATCTTTTCTAGTAGTCTGAAGAGACCACGTCTGCTGACGAGGTCAAAGGCTTTGGTGAGATCAATGAAAGCAATGTAGAGGGGCATCTGTTGTTCACGGCATTTCTCCTGTATCTGACGAAGGGAGAACAGCATGCCAATGGTGGATCTCTCTGTACGAAAGCCACACTGTGCCTCAGGGTAGACGCGCTCGGCCAGCTTCTGGAGCCTGTTTAAAGCGACTTGAGCGAAGACCTTCCCCACTATGCTGAGCAGGGAGATTCCACGGTAGTAGTTGCAGTCACCGCGGTCACTTCTGTTTTTATAGAGGGTGATGATATTGGCATCGCGCATGTCCTGTGGTACTGCTCCCTCATCCCAGCCCAGGCAAAGCAGTTCATGTAGTGCTGAGAGTTTAGCAGGCTTGGCACTCTTGATTATTTCAGGGGCAATGCTGTCCTTTCCAGGGGCTTTTCCGCTGGCTAGAGAATCATTGGCATTACTGAGTTGCGAATTTGTTAGCTGTACGTCCAGCTCATCCATGACTGGCAGAGACTGGGCTGCATTGAGGGCAGTCTCAGTGACAACATTCTCCTAGAATACAGTTCTGGGTAGTGCTCAACCCAGCGGTCCATTTGCTTGAGTTGGTCAGTGATTATGTCCCCTGATTTAGATTTGAGGGGGGCGATCTTCTTGATGGTTGTCCCAAAAGCTCTCTTAATGCCATCATACATTCCTCTGATGTTTCCGGGGTCTGAGGCCAGCTGAATATGACTGCATAGGTGTTGCCAGTAGTCATTTGCGCAGCGCCTGGCTGTTCTTTGTGCAGTGCTTCTGGCTGCTTTAAGTGCTACGGATGTTAACTCGCTGGGGGCTTTCTTGTAGATCAACAGTGCAATGCGCTTAGCGGCTATGACAGGTTCCAGCTCTTCAAAGTGAGATTGAAACCAGTCTGCATTTCTCTTCGCACGTTTGCCGTAGGTGGTCAAAGCTGAGTCATAGATGGCGTCTCTGATGTGGGCCCACTTGGTCTCTACATCCCCTGTGGGATTGTTTCGAAGGGCTTTTTCAAGTGAATTTAGAAATTTTTGTAACAGCTGTGGATGAGAAATTCTGCTCGTGTTGATGCACGGGCGGCCCTTCTGCTTAGAATGATGCAACTTCTTTGGTTTGAGTCTAACCTTGCTGCACACCAGGGAGTTGTCGGTGTCGCAGTCCGCACTGTGGAAGCTGCGTGTGATTTGAACACTGTTTATAGAGGCTTGCCTTGTGACGATGAGGTCCAGCTGGTGTCAACGACGCGATCTTAGGTGCCTCCAAGAAACCTGGTGACAGGGTTTAGTGTGAAAGAACGAGTTTGTGATGCAGAGGTTGTGATAGGTACACAACTCAAGCAGTCTCTGCCCGTTCTCATTCATCCTTCCAATGCCATAGCGCCCAAGGCAGGAGGGCCATGAGTCATGGTTGGCCCCAACCTTGGCATTAAAGTCCCCCAGCAGGAAGTGTTCGGTATTGGGGATGCTACCAATGATATTATGGAGTTCCTCGTACCACTGGTCTTTAGCTTCAGGAGGGGAGCAGAGTTTTGGAGCATAGATGCTGAGTAGGTGTACTGGACCAGAGGTGGTGAGCAGTCGGATGGACAGTATGCGTTCCGAGCCATTTGAAGGTGGCTCTATCATGCTGAGCAAAGAGTTTCTGATGGTGAAGCCCACTCCATACTGTCTTGGTTCTTCTCTCTATACACGTTTTCAAATCCTTTAATCATCTCAAACACCTCAATTAGATCATCCCTTAATCTTCTATACTCAATGGAATACAAACTTAATCTGTGCAACCTGTACTCATATATTTAACCCCATCATAAGGAGTAGGAGTAGGTCATTTGGCCCATCGAGGCACCTTTGCCATTCAAACAGATCATGGCTGATCATCTATCTCTACGCCACTTTTCCCACTGTCCCCCTATCCCTTGATGTCATTAGTATCCAGAAATCTATCAATTTCTGTCTTGAACATACTCAATGATTGAGCTTCCACAACCCTCTGGGGCAGAGAATTCCACAGATTCACCACCCTCTGAGTGAAGAAATTCCTCCTCATCTCAGTTTTAAATGGCCTGCCCCTTATTCTGAATCTGTGTCCCCTTGTTCTAGAGTCACTAGCCAGGGGAAACATCCTATCGACATCTACCCTCTCACTTTTGTAGGTTTCAATGAGATCACCTCTCATTCTTCAAAACTCTAGAGAATACAGGCCCAGTTTCCCCAATCTCTCTTCAGAGGACAGTTCCGCCATCCTGGGATCAGTCTGGTGAACCACCTTTTAGTCCCAGTATCCTTCTGGTGCTGTGATGGGGGATTGGGGGGAATCACAGGTGTCTGTGGAAGGGTGAGCTAGATCGGCTGAATGGCCTTTCCCACAGCCGTACTTGTCCTTGCAATGTTTATTATGTTGTCACAAATCTGTTGGGTGGGTTATATATCACTTTCATCTTGAATGAAGAGTGTTCTGATGGCACTGACCCCTGAAAAATGATGAGGGGAACAATTATGACTAGTTTGAAATGTGGTGCTCATGTCTAAAGGAGTTCAAGGGGTAACTCCACGTTCCCACATGGCAGCCAGGCACGAACGGAACGCTGTTTGGAGAACTGGTGCCATTATCCGATGGTTCTCCTTTAGAGTGTCGTGCTATTCTGGGACTGGGAAATCCCCCTGTATAGACCACTGGAAAATGTTGTTGGATTGAAACAGACAGAAAGTGCCAATAGTTTTCAGTAACTCAAGCAGATGGCCATTATACAAAGCTAAGGCACAAAGCCAGCCAGTTATACTCACAGGGAAGGTCAGACAGAATGGAGTCGTAGTCATCACATGTTCGAATTCCATCAACTGTACTCGTAACACATTCCCACCAGAGGCCACGGCACTTCTGACTCACCTGAGCAAAAAGGAAGAGTAAGAGCTGAACAATAAATGGATCAAAGAGGAACCAATCCAACTGAAGTGGGAAAACGACGGTCATCGACCATGGGAATCACTGTACCTCCTACATTTACAAGACCACAGCATTTGAGGGCTCAAGAATTGAGATTCTAATGTTTGTCAGAGTTTGATGGATAGTTTTTGAGGGAGGGGGTGAGGGGTCAGAGAGTTCTTTCACAGAACACCATCATCTTACATTCTGTGCTCAACCACTGAAATAAGTTGTGAGAGTCTGCAATGGTGTCACTTGGACACGGCCTGTTGGGATGCAATGAGCTCAATGGTCCAGAGACCTCTCCCAATCTGTACTTTTATAAAACACTGGTTTGGCCTCATGTAGCTGGAGTATTGTGTTCAAATCTGGGAACCACGCTTTAGGAAGGATGTCAAGGCTTTGGAGAGGATGCAGAACTGTACAAGGGATGAGGGACTTCAGTTATGTGGAGAGACTAGAGAAGCTGGGGTTGTTCTCCTTACAGAAGAGAAGGTTAAGGGAGATTTAATAGAAGTATTCAAAATCATGAAGTATTTTGATAGAGAATTGGCCAGGATATTGGGGAGACCACCCCTGCTCTTTTTCAAATAGTGTCTTGGGGCTTTTTATGCCGACCTGCCGACCGATGGAGCATCACTTTAATGGGGCGGCACGGTGGCGCAGTGGTTAGCACCGCAGCCTCACAGCTCCAGCAACCCGGGTTCGATTCTGGGTACTGCCTGTGTGGAGTTTGCAAGTTCTCCCTGTGTCTGCGTGGGTTTCCTCCGGGTGCTCCGGTTTCCTCCTACATGCCAAAGACTTGCAGGTTGATAGGTTAATTGGTTATTATAAATTGCCCCTAGTATAGGTAGGTGGTAGGGAAATATCGGGACAGGTGGGGATGTGGTAGGAATATGGAATTAGTGTAGGATTAGTATAAATGGGTGGTTGATGGTCGGCACAGACTCGGTGGGCCGAAGGGCCTGTTTCAGTGCTGTATCTCTAAACTAAACTAATAACGTCAAGAAGACTAGGTTAAGGGCACTCTACCTGAATGCACGCAGCATTCGCAACACGGTGGATGATTTAAATGCACAAATAGAGGTAAATATGTATGATCTAATTGTCATTACAGAAATGCAACTACATAGCAGCATGTATCCATAGGTGTTAACCGAATATTCAAGGATATTCGACATTTAGGAAGGACAGGCAAAAAGGAAAAGGAGGTGGTGTTGCACTGATAATAAGGGATGGGATCAGTACATTAGTAAGGGAGGATCTCAGATCAGAAGAACAAAATGTGGAATATGTTTGGGTGGAGCTAAGAAACAGCAAGGGGCAGCAAACATTGGTACGAGTTGTTTATAGGGCAACAAACAGTAGTGGTAGTGTGGGGCATGGTATTAATCAGGAGATTAGAGAAGCATGTAGCATGGTAATACAGGAATTATGGGTGACTTAAATCTGCAAATAGACTGGGTAAACCTAATGAGCACTAATGCTACTGTCAGACAAGCCCCCCTCCCTCCCCACCTGCCAAGAATGAGACACACATTTTGCCACATGAATATTAAAACTTAAAATTGGTGCTGGGAAGAAAAGCGGGCCTATCACAAGGAACTGCCAGGCCCCTTGCCAGAAAGACCTTTTTTGCATGCTAGCAGACAGTGTTGGAACAAGGGACCCAGACCTTGCTTCCCCAATACACAATAACTGGCTGTTGGTTTTTTGAATTTGAACTTGCCACAGAGAATCTGAACTGAGAACCCCAAGAGAGAAAAGTCTCCTACAGTGAACAAGGTTTAAGAAGAATACTGGGCCCCAATGAAAAGCAAGACTATCTACAATCAAGGACTACAGCGAGCTCGAAGCACAGTAAAAACCCCGCTTCAGAGATTGCCTCAAATGTTTTTACTTTATTTTTCTTCTCTTTTCTGTCTCTATTTGCATGTGCGGATCACATATGCATGCTAGTGTGGGGCGTGGCGTGTATCCGTAGGTGTTAACCAAATTAGAGTTTAAGTTTTAATAAATTTCACTTTTCTTCTTTAAACCTAAGAAATCTTGGTGTGCTCATTTCTTTGCCTTATAATTGGAAAGCAAGGGGGAGCTCAAAACAGAGTGTTTTTAAAAAAAAATCAAACCCTGCTACAATAAGACCAGGTGAGGACAGTAAAAGACCCCGAGACACCTTTCTCACCTGGTCATAACACTGTGGAGGACGAGTTCCTGGAGTGTGTTGGGGACGGTTTTCTAGAGCAGTATGTTGAGGAACTGACTAGAGAACAGGTTATTTTAGACCTAGTATTATGTAATGAAAAAGGGCTAGTTAATGATTAGATTAGATTAGAGATACAGCACTGAAACAGGCCCTTCGGCCCACCGAGTCTGTGCCGAACATCAACCACCCATTTATACTAATCCTACACTAATCCCATATTCCTACCAAACATCCCCACCTGTCCCTATATTTCCCTACCACCTACCTATACTAGTGACAATTTATAATGGCCAATTTACCTATCAACCTGCAAGTCTTTTGGCTTGTGGGAGGAAACCGGAGCACCCGGAGAAAACCCACGCAGACACAGGGAGAACTTGCAAACTCCACACAGGCAGTACCCGGAATCGAACCCGGGTCCCTGGAGCTGTGAGGCTGCGGTGCTAACCACTGCGCCACATGGTAAAAGAATCTTTAGGGTTGAGTGAGCATTATATAAAAATTTTACGTTGTTTAAAAGTGAGGTAGTTCAATCTGAAGTCAAGGTGTTAAATTTGAACAAAGTGAATTATAAAGGTATGAGGGGCAAATTGGCTGACGTGCATTGGGAAAATACATTAAAAGATATGACAGTACATAGGCAATGGATAGTCTTTAAAGAAATAGTACATAGTTTACAGCAACTATACATTCCTTCAAGGTACAAAAATTTCAAAAGTAAAGGCAGACAACCGTGGATATCAAAGGAAGTTAGGGATTGTATAAGATTAAAAGAAAAGGCCTATAAAGTTGCCAGAAACAGTAGTAAACATGAGGATTGGGAGGATTTTAGAATATAGCAAAGGAGGACCAAGAAACTGATAAAGGGAGAATAAGATATGAATGTAAGCTAGTAAAAACATAAAAATGAACTGTAAAAGGTTCTATAGGTACATAAAAAGGAAACGTTTGGCTAAGACAAATGTGAGTCCATTACAGGCAGAGTCAGGAGAATTTATAATGGGGACTAGAGAAATGGCAGAGAAGCTAAATGATTAGCTTGTGTCTTTCTTCACTGAGGAAGATACAAGAAATCTCCAAGGGACTAGGGAGAATGAGGAATTGAAGGAAATTGGTATTAGTAAGAAGGTTATATTGGAGAAATTAATGGGGCTGAAAATAAGGTTGATAAGTCCCCAGGACCTGATATTCTACATCCCAGAGTTTTGAAAGAGGTGGCTATAGAGGTAACGGATGCATTGGTGATCATATTCCAAAATTCAGTAGATTCTGCAACGGTTCCTGAAGATTGGAAGTTAGCGAATGTCACCCCACTATTTAAGAAGGGAGAGAGAAAACAGGGAACTACAGACCTGTTAGCTTTACATCAGTCATTGGGAAAATGTTAAAATCTATTCTAAAGGATGTGATAAATGGACACTTGGATAATAATGATCTGATTGGGCATAGTCAACATGGATTTATGAATGGGAAATCATGTTTGACAAACCTGTTGAAGTTTTTTGAGGATGTTACTAACAGAATTGATAAAGGGGAGTCGGTGGATATGGTATACTTGGATTTTCAGAAAGCTTTTGATAAAGTCCCCCACAGGAGGTTGGTTAGCAAAATTAAAGCACATGGGATAGGAGGTAATATACTGGCATGGATTAAGGATTGATTAGCAGGCAGAAAGCAGACAGTAGGAATAAACGGGTCATTCTTGCATTGGCAGGCTGTGACTAGTGGGGTACCGCAAGGATCAGTACTTAGGCCCCAGCTGTTCACAATATAGATCAATGATTGGATGTGGGGACCAAATGTAATATGTCCAAGTTTGTAGATGACACAAAACTAGGTGGGAATGTGTGCTGTGAGGAAATTGCAAAGCAGCTTCAAGGGGATTTGGACAGACTTAGTGAGTGGGCAAGAACGTGGCAGTTGGAATATAATGTGGAAAAATGTGAAGTTTTCCACTTTGTAGGAGAAATAGATATGCAAAGTATTTCTTAAACGGCAAGAGATTAGAAAGTGTAGATGTACAAAGGGATCTGGGTGTCCTCGTCAATAAGTCACTGAAAGCTAACATGCAGGTGCAGCAAGCAATTAAGAAGGCTAATGGTATGTTAGCCTTTATCGCAAGAGGATTTGAGTACAGGAGTAGTGGAGTCTTGCTTCAATTGTATAGAATCTTGGTTAGAACACACCTGGAGTACTGTGTGCAGTTTTGGTCCCCTTACCTTAGGAAGGATATTATTGTTATAGAGGGTGTTTTTTTTATTCATTCATGGGATGTGGGTATCACTGGCCAGGCCAGCATTTATTGCCCATCCCTAATTGCCCTCAAGAAGGTGGTGGTGAGCTGCCTTCTTGAACCGCTGCAGTCCATGTGGGCTAGGTACACCCACAGTGCTGTTAGGAAGGGAGTTCCAGGATTTTGACCCAGCGACAGTGAAGGAACGGCGATATAGTTCCAAGTCAGGATGGTGTGTGGATTGGAGGGGAACTTGCAGGTGGTGGTGTTCCCATGTATTTGCTGCCCTTGTCCTTCTAGGTGACAGAGGTCACGGGTTTGGAAGGTGCTGTCTAAGGAGCCTTGGTGCATTGCTGCAGTGCATCTTGTAGATGGTACACACTGCTGCCACTGTGCGTCAGTGGTGGAGGGAGTGAATGTTTGTGGATGGGGTGCCAATCAAGTGGGCTGCTTTGTCCTGGATGGTGTCGAGCTTCTTGAGTGTTGTTGGAGCTGCACCTATCCAGACAAGTGGAGAGTATTCCATCACACTCCTGACTTGTGCCTTGTAGATGGTGGACAGGCTTTGGGGAGTCAGGAGGTGAGTTACTCACCACAGGATTCCTAGCCTCTGACCTGCTCTTGTTGCCACGGTATTTATATGGCTACTCCAGTTCAGTTGCTAGTCAATGGTAGTGCAACGAAGGTTCACCAGACTTGTTTCCAGGATGGTGGGACTGTCCTCTGAAGAGAGATTGGGGAAACTGGGCCTGTATTCTCTAGAGTTTCGAAGAATGAGAGGTGATCTCGTTGAAACCTACAAAATACTTAAAGGGATAGACAGGATAGATGCAGCTAAGATGTTTCCCCTGGTTGAAGAGTCTCGAACCAGGGGATACAACATTTTGGACGGAGATGAGGAAAAATTTCTATACTTAGAGGGTTGTGAATCTTTGGAATTCTCTACCCCAGAGTGTTGTGGAAGCTCAGTCATTGAGTATGTTTAAAGTAGGAATTGACAGATTTCTAAATACCAATGAAATAAAGGGATATGGAGATAGTGTGGGTAAAAGGCATTGAAGTGGATGATCAGCCATGGTCGTATTGAATGGTAGGGCAGGCTCAATGGGCTGAATGGCCTACTCCTGCTCCTACGTTCCTACCTGAAAGATGGCACCTCCGACAATCCAGCATTTCCTTAACACTGTTCTGGGAGTGTCAAGTTATACTACGTGATAAAGTCTTTGGAGTGGGCCTTGAATTCCCAGCCTGACTCAGAGGTGAGAGAGTGCCACAACTGACACAGAAAGTGAGAAAGTGCAATAAATATGTTTGAAAAGGATCACACGGCTGTGTGAATCAAAGGAGATTCTCGAGAAAAGGTCCATGGGAATGTTAAAGATAATGACTGCAAGGGGTATGCAGTGTAGTAGATTAATAACCTAGAGAATAGGATTGAAGTCCCACCATGTTAGGTTGAGAATCGTTTGAAAATTTGGGAAATAAAAAGCTGGCATTACTGAAAGTCACCATAAAACTGTCACATTGTCGTAAAAACCCAACTAGTTAATTAATCTCTTTTGATGGAAACCTGCTATCCTTACCCTGGGCCGAAATGTGACTCCAGATCCACACCAATGTGGTTAACTCCAAATTGCCCTTTGATGTATCCTAGCAAGGACCCTCATATCAACCACTTTAGGACAATTTGGGATGGATAATAAATGCTGGCCTTACCAGTGACACCCACGCACTAACATTTTTTTTTTAATAAAGTGCCCAAAAATCACTTTAGCCCAGGACCCAGTTGAGGAGTGAGGGTGTATCTGGCGCTTGGCAGACAACTGGGCTTTGAACCTGAAGAAGCTGTCCACCAGTTATTTCCTTGATGCCCCTTGTTTCCTCAACATACAAACATACGAATTAGAAGCAGGAGTAGGCCACTCGGCCCCTCGAGCCTGCTCCTCCATTCAATAAGTTCATGGCTGAACTGATTACTCCACATTTCCACCTACCCCCATTAACCTTCCACCCCCTTGCTTATCAAGAATCTATCTACCTCTGCCTTGAAAACATTCAAAGACTCTGTTTCCACCACATTTTGAGGAAGAGAATTCCAAAGAGTCACGACTCTCTGAGAGAAAAAATTTCTCCTCATCTCTGTCTTAAATGGGCAACCCCATATTTTTAAACAGTGACCCCTAGTTCGAGAAACATCCTTTCCACATCCACCCATTCAAGACCCCTCAGAATCTTGTATGTTTCAATCAAGTCGTCTCTTACTCTTCTAAATTCCAGCAGATACAAGCCTAGCCTGTCCAATCTTTCCTCGTAAGACGACCCACCCATTCCAGGCATTAGTCGAGTAAACCTTCTCCAAACTGCCTCCAACACATTTACATCCTTCCTTAAATAAGGAGACCAGTACTGTACACAGTACTCCAGATGTGGTCTCAGCAATGCCCTGTATAGCTGAAGCATAACCTCCCTACTTTTGTATTCAATTCCCCTCGCGATAAATGATAATCTATTATTTTTCCTAATTACATGTTGTACCTGCATACTAACCTTTTGCCATTCATGCACTAGGACACCCAGATCCCTCTGCATCTCAGAGCTCTGCAATCTCTCACCATTTAGATAATATGCTTCTTTTTTCATCTTCCTGCCAAAATGGACAATTTCCCACTTTTCCACATAATACTCCATTTGCCAACTCTTTCCCCACTCATTGAACCTATCTATATCTATTTGAAGCCTACTTATGTCCTCTCTATAACTCACTTTCCTACCTACCTATCAGCATATTTAGCAATCATACCTTTGGTCCATTCATCTAAGTTATTTATACAAATTGTACAAAGTTGAGGCCCCAGCACAGATCCCTGTGGCACACCACTCGTTACATTTTGCCAACTAGAAAGTGACCCATTTATGCCTACTCTCTGTTTTCCTGTTAGCTAGCCAATCTTCTATCCATGTCAATATGTTACCTCCTACACCATGAGCTTTTATTTTCTGCAATAACCTTTGATGTGGCACCTTCACAAATGCCTTCTGGAAATCTAAGTACAATACATTCACTGGTTCCCCTTCATCCACAGCACATGTAACTCCCTCAAAAAACTCCAATAAATTGGTTAAACATGATTTCCCTTTCACAAAACCATGTTGACTCTGCCTGATTACCTTGAATTTTTATAAATGCCCTGCTATAACATCTGTAATAATATCTTCTAACATTTTCCCTAAGACAGATGTTAAGTTAACTGGCCTGCAGTTTCCTGCTTTCTGTCTCCCTCCCTTTTTGAATAAAGGAGTTACATTCACTATTTTCCAATCTAACGGAACCTTCACCGAATCTCGGGAATTTTGGAAAATTAAAACTAACGCATTAACTATCTCACTAGCCACTTCTTTTAACACCCTAGAATGAAGTCCATCAGAACCCGGGGACTTGTCAGCCCGCAGCTCCAACAATTTGCTCAGTACCACTGCCCTGGTGATTGGAATTTTCTTGAGTTCCTCCTTCCCTTCCATTTCCTGACTTACAGCTAATACTGGGATGTTACTTGTATCCTCAATAGTGAAGACCGATGCAAAATATCAGTTCAATTCATCTGCCACCTCCTTATTATCCATTATTAATTCCCCAGACTCACTTTCTATAGGACCAATGCTCACTTTGTTAACTCTTTTCTTTTTAAAATATCTATAGAAACTCTTACTATCCGTCTGTATATTTCTAGCTAGCTTTCTCTTGTACTCTAATTTTACCTTCCTTATCAATCTTTTAGTGATTCTTTGCTGTTTTTTGTATTCTGTCCAATCTTCTGACCTGCCTCCCATCTTTGTGCAATTATAGGCTTTTCCTTTAAGTTTGTTACTATCTTTAAGTTTTAGTTAACCACGGAGGGCAGGTCCCACCCTTGGAATTTTTCTTTCTCGTTGAAATGTATCTATTCTGTGTAACAGGCAAGGTCTCCTTCCTGCACAGCCATGTCGACTCACTAGGACCATGTCTGCTATGAGGAAATGCAAATACCAAGAAAGACTCAAATAATGGGTCTCTTTGTTAGAAGTCAGATTATGTGGTGATATGATAGAAATGTTTAAAATTATGAAAAATGGGACAGAGTGCTTCCAGCTGAGGGGTCCAGAACATGGGGCCATAAATAGGAGATTAAATGTAAGAGCTTTAGAGCAGAATGCAGGAGAAAATTCTTCAGAGTGTTGTGATGTTGTGGGAATCACTCCCAGAGATAGTGGCTGAGGCAGAAACTGTGTCAACGTTGAAGGTTAGATTGGAGAGGGGGGAATGAAGGAAAAGGGGTTGCAGAGATGTGGGAACAGGGGAGGGTAAGTGTGATTAGAATAAGTTGCTTATGTGGAGAGTAAAGAGCATCATGAAGTGGTCGGGCCGGTGGCCTGTTGAGGTAAAGTCCGGTCACAATCCCAGTCCAGTGAAAAGGTCACCGCCAAGCACTGGAGACACAGTGAACTGAGCATGACCTTCGAGTTTGAAAGTAAAAGGGGATTCTCAAGCATGTCCAATTCATTGAGGGAGGTAATAGCTCCAATCAGGCTGAAATTAGTAAAGTTAATGTGTGTTAAATGAAGTTAATAATTTCCTTCACTGCATTGCATCTTTCAGATTGGGTGACAGCTTATTGTAACACAATAGGTTTAGCACACAGCTCTACCCAGTGATTACAGACTGAATATTAGAAAGAACGGAGAAACTCAACATCCATCTGTATTACACACACAATTAACCACTTAATGTGCAGGCAGAATTAATTATTATTTAAAATCTGCAGCACAGAGACAGGCCATTCAGCCTGACTAGTCTATACTGGCATTCATGTTCCACACAAACCTTTCAATTGACAGAATCTCAATTGTTGACTTTAAACTTGGTCAAAGTGACAATTAAACTCGAAATCTGTGACCCACAGCTCCCTCAGACTGAAATCACAAGGTTAAGAATCAGTTTCTGTAACTGCTCTATTCAAAGAACAAAGAACAGTACAGCACAAGAACAGGCCATTCGGCCCTGCAAGCCTGCGCCGATCTTGATGCCTGCCTAAACTAAAACCTTCTGCACTTCCGAGGACCGTATCCCTCTATTCCCATCCTATTCATGTATTTGTCAAGATGCCTCTTAAACGTCGCTATCGTACCTGCTTCCACCACCTCCCCCAGCAGCAAGTTCCAGGCACTCACCACCCTCTGTGGAAAGAACTTGCCTCGCACATCCCCTCTAAACTTTGGCCCTCTCACCTTAAACCTATGTCCCCTAGTAACTGACTCTTCCACCCTGGGAAAAAGCTTCTGACTATCCACTCTGTCCATGCCACTCATAACTTTGTAAACCTCTATCATGTCGCCCCTCCACCTCCGTCGTTCCAGTGAAAACAATCCGAGTTTATCCAGCCTCTCCTCATAGCTAATGCCCTCCAGACCAGGCAACATCCGGGTAAACCTCTTCTGTACCCTCTCCAAAGCTTCCACATCCTTCTGGTAGTGTGGCGACCAGAATTGCACGCAGTATTCTAAGTGTAGCCAAACTAAAGTTCTGTACAGCTGCAGCATGATTTGCCAACTTTTAAACTCTATGCCCCGACCGATGAAGGCAAGCATGCCGTATGCCTTCTTGACTACCTTATCCACCTGCGTTGCCACTTTCAGTGATCTGTGGACCTGTACGCCCAGATCTCTCTGCCTGTCAATACTCCTAAAGGTTCTGCCATTTACTGTATACTTCCCACCTGTATTAGATCTTCCAAAATGCATTACCTCACATTTGTCTGGATTAAACTCCATCTGCCATTTCTCCGCCCAAGTCTCCAACCGATCTATATCCTGCTGTATCCTCTGACATTCCTCATCATTATCCGCAACTCCACCAACCTTTGTGTCGTCCGCAAACTTACTAATCAGACCAGCTACATTTTCCTCCAAATCATTTATATATACTACAAACAGCAAAGGTCCCAGCACTGATCCCTGCGGAACACCATCAGTCACAGCCCTCCATTCAGAAAAGCACCCTTCCACTGCTACCCTCTGTCTTCTATGACCGAGCCAGTTCTGTATCCATCTTGCCAGCTCACCTCTGATCCCATGTGACTTCACCTTTTGTACCAGTCTGCCATGAGGGACCTTGTCAAAGGCTTTACTGAAGTCCATATAGACAACATCCACTGCCCATCCTTCATCAATCATCTTCGTCACTTCCTCAAAAAACTCAATCCCCTTCACAAAACCATGCTGTCTCTCGCTAACAAGTTAATTTGTTTCCAAATGGGAGTAAATCCTGTCTCGAAGAATCCTCTCTAATAATTTCCCTACCACTGACGTAAGGCTCACAGGCCTATAATTTCCTGGATTATCCTTGCTACCCTTCTTAAACAAAGGAACAACATTGGCTATTCTCCAGTCCTCTGGGACCTCACCTGTAGCCAATGAGGATACAAAGATTTCTGTCAAGCCCCAGCAATTTCCTCCCTTGCCTCCCTCAGTATTCTAGGGTAGATCCCATCAGGCCCTGGGGACTTATCTACCTTAATGCTTTGCAAGACACCCAACACCTCCTCCTTTTTGATAATGAGATGACTGAGACTATCTGCACTCCCTTCCCTCGGCTCATCATCCACCAAGTCCTTCTCTTTGGTGAATACTGATGCAAAGTATTCATTTAGCACCTCGCCCATTTCCTCTGGCTCAACACATAGATTCCCATCTCTGTCCTTGAGTGGGCCAACCCTTTCCCTAGTTACCCTCTTGCTCTTTATATACGTATAAAAAGCCTTGGGATTTTCCTTAATCCTGTTTGCCAATGACTTTTCATGACCCCTTTTAGCCCTCCTGACTCCTTGCTTAAGTTCCTTCCTACTTTCTTGATATTCCTCAAGGGTTTTGTCCGTTCCCAGCCTTCAAGCCCTTACGAATGTTTCCTTTTTCTTTCTGACTAGGCTCACAATATCCCGTGTTATCCAAGCTTCCCGAAACTTGCCAAACTTGTCTTTCTTCCTCACAGGAACATGCTGGTCCTGGATTCTAATCAGCTGACGTTTGAAAGACTCCCACATGTCAGATGTTGATTTACCCTCAAACAGCCGCCCCCAATCTAAATTCTTCAGTTCCTGCCTAATATTGTTATAATTAGCCTTCCCCCAATTTAGCACCTTCACCCGAGGACTACTCTTATCCTTATCCACAAGTACCTTAAAACTTACGGAATTATGGTCACTGTTCCCGAAATGTTCCCCCACTGAAACTTCGACCACCTGGCCGGGCTCATTCCCCAATACCAGGTCCAGAATAGCCCCATCCCTGGTTGGACTATCTACATATTGTTTCAAGAAGCCCTCCTGGATGCTCCTTACAAATTCTGCCCCATCCAAACCCCTAGCACTAAGTGAGTCCCAGGGAATATAGGGGAAGTTAAAATCACCCACCACTACAACCCTGTTGCTTTTACATCTTTCCAAAATCTGTCTACATATCTGCTCCTCTACCTCCCGCTGGCTGTTGGGAGGCCTGTAGTAAACCCCTTCCTATTCCTGAGCTCCACCCATATTGCCTCGCTGCATGACCCCTCTGAGGTGTCCTCCCGCAGTACAGCTGTGATATTCTCCTTAACCAGTAATGTAACTCCCCCACCCCTTTTACATCCCCCTCTATCCTGCCTGAAGCTTCTAAATCCTGCAACATTTAGCTGCCAATCCTGTCCTTCCCTCAACCAAGTCTCTGTAATAGCAACAACATCATATTTCCAAGTACTAATCCAAGCTCTAAGTTCATCTGCCTTACCTGTTATACTTCTCGCATTGAAACAAATGCACTTCAGACCACCAGTCCCGCTGTGCTCCGCAACATCTCCCTGCCTGCTCTTCCTCTTAGTCTTACTGGCCTTATTTACTAGTTCCCCCTCATTTATTTCACCTACTGTCCTACTGCTCTGGTTCCCACCCCCCTGCCCCATTAGTTTAAACCCTCCCGAGTGACGCTAGCAAACCTCGCAGCCAGGATATTTGTGCCCCTCCAGTTTAGATGCAACCAGTCCTTCTTGTACAGGTCCCATCTGTCCCTGAAGAGAGCCCAATGGTCCAGATATCTGAAACCCTCCCTTCTACACCAGCTGTTCAGCCACGTGTTTAGCTGCGCTATCTTCCTATTTCTAGCCTCACTGGCACGTGGCACAGGGAGTAATCCCGAGATTACAACCCTAGAGGTCCTGTCTTTTAACTTTCTACCTAACTCCCTGAACTCCAGATACTTTTCAGATACTTCGTCCTTTTCACATGCATTGGTTACTTATTCAGACATGGACCCAGGAGCAGGTTCAGGAGTTCATTATTATTCCGTACTTAGGAGATAATTTTGTCCCATTATAAGTCGCTGTTATCGTTGATCAGTTGTACAGATAGATCTTTATTCACAAAGAAAGAAAGACCTTGTGTTTCACAATCTTAAGACATCCTAAAGCATTTTACAGCCAATGAAGTGTATTCATTGTTGTAACGCAGGAAGTACAGCAGCAATTTGCACACAGCAAGATCCCAAATACAGCATTGAGATAATGACCGGATAATTTGTTTCTAGTCACATTGGTTGAGGGTTAAATATTGGAAAGCCCCCGCAACTTCAAATAGTGTGGTCTTTTACAACCCCTGAGAGGGCAGCTGGGGCCTCTGTTTAATATCTATCCAAAAGACAGCACCTTCAACAGTGCAGCACTCCCTAAACTGGCTGTATCAGCCTACATTATGATCACGTCTGAGAGGGGCTTGTACCTATGACCTAGAAGGAAGAGTGCTACCCACTGAAGCCACAGCTGAGGCCTAAGGAGAGGTTTCAATAAAGGAGGGTCAGAAGCCAATTCAATCTCCTCCTTCCAGAATCTAAACCCACTATCTCGCCATGAAAGAATCTCACTATTCCTTCAATGAAGACAGCAGCAGCTCCAGCCTTGCCCACCTTCCTGATAACTTGCTCTTGATCACACTCTGTGTAAAGAAATACTTCCAGGCGTCTGTCCCAAACCTGCCCTTTATACCCTGACCCTATGCACTCTTGACTGCCACCCCCCCAACCTTTCCCTATGTGTAATTATGGTCCCAGGTTCATATTCACTGTTGAACTTGTACACACCTGATAATTAAAACAAGGCTCCAGTTCACCAAAAGGGAACAGGTTAATAGGAGAATCACCAGACAATAACTGATCTGATCAGTGAATGATCCAATCAGGAAGAACTCTGATCAGGATGAGAACTATTCAGAGAACAATTCAATCTGAAAATCATCCAATCGAGGTCCGATCTGATCGAGGAACAAACCTATCAGAGAATAAGCTGATCACAAAGTGATCTGATCATCAGACCAGTAGATCCACCCCTGAATTAAACATACCCCACGTGACGTCAGCTCATTGAGTCCACTCCTGGCTTAGCTGTACTGACTCACAGACCGCACTGACTCAATCTGCAATCGCTCATAAACCGCGCTGAGTCTCGAACCGCGCTGACTCTCGAACCGCGCCGACTCATAAACCGCGCCGACTCATAAACCGCGCCGACTCATATACCGCACCGACTCATAAACCGCACCGACTCATAAACCGCACCGACTCATATACCGCACCGACTCATATACCGCACCGACTCATATACCGCACCGACTCATAAACCGCACCGACTCATAAACCGCACCGACTCATAAACCGCACCGACTCATAAACCGCACCGACTCATAAACCGCACCGACTCATAAACCGCACCGACTCATATACCGCACCGACTCATAAACCGCACCGACTCATAAACCGCACCGACTCATAAACCGCACCGACTCATAAACCGCACCGACTCATAAACCGCACCGACTCATATACCGCACCGACTCATATACCGCACCGACTCATATACCGCACCGACTCATATACCGCACCGACTCATATACCGCACCGACTCATAAACCGCACCGACTCATAAACCGCACCGACTCATATACCGCACCGACTCATATACCGCACCGACTCATATACCGCACCGACTCATATACCGCACCGACTCATATACCGCACCGACTCATATACCGCACCGACTCATATACCGCACCGACTAATATACCGCACCGACTCATATACCGCACCGACTCATAAACCGCACCGACTCATAAACCGCACCGACTCATAAACCGCACCGACTCATATACCGCACCGACTCATATACCGCACCGACTCATATACCGCACCGACTCATAAACCGCACCGACTCATAAACCGCACCGACTCATAAACCGCACCGACTCATATACCGCACCGACTCATATACCGCACCGACTCATATACCGCACCGACTCATATACCGCACCGACTCATATACCGCACCGACTCATATACCGCACCGACTCATATACCGCACCGACTCATATACCGCACCGACTCATATACCGCACCGACTCATATACCGCACCGACTCATATACCGCACCGACTCATAAACCGCACCGACTCATAAACCGCACCGACTCATATACCGCACCGACTCATATACCGCACCGACTCATATACCGCACCGACTCATATACCGCACCGACTCATATACCGCACCGACTCATATACCGCACCGACTCATATACCGCACCGACTCATATACCGCACCGACTCATAAACCGCACCGACTCATAAACCGCACCGACTCATATACCGCACCGACTCATATACCGCACCGACTCATATACCGCACCGACTCATATACCGCACCGACTCATATACCGCACCGACTCATATACCGCACCGACTCATATACCGCACCGACTCATAAACCGCACCGACTCATAAACCGCACCGACTCATAAACCGCACCGACTCATATACCGCACCGACTCATATACCGCACCGACTCATATACCGCACCGACTCATAAACCGCACCGACTCATATACCGCACCGACTCATATACCGCACCGACTCATATACCGCACCGACTCATATACCGCACCGACTCATATACCGCACCGACTCATATACCGCACCGACTCATAAACCGCACCGACTCATAAACCGCACCGACTCATAAACCGCACCGACTCATAAACCGCACCGACTCATATACCGCACCGACTCATAAACCGCACCGACTCATAAACCGCACCGACTCATATACCGCACCGACTCATATACCGCACCGACTCATATACCGCACCGACTCAAACTGCACCGATTCATATACCGCACCGACTCATATACCGCACCGACTCATATACCGCACCGACTCATATACCGCACCGACTCATATACCGCACCGACTCAAACTGCACCGACTCATAAACCGCACCGACTCATAAACCGCACCGACTCATAAACCGCACCGACTCATATACCGCACCGACTCATATACCGCACCGACTCAAACCGCACCGACTCATATACCGCACCGACTCATCTACCGCACCGACTCATCTACCGCACCGACTCATATACCGCACCGACTCATATACCGCACCGACTCATATACCGCACTGACTCAAACTGCACCGACTCATATACCGCACCGACTCAAACTGCACCGACTCATATACCGCACCGACTCATATACCGCACCGACTCATATACCGCACCGACTCATATACCGCACCGACTCAAACTGCACCGACTCATATACCGCACTGACTCAAACTGCACCGACTCAAACTGCACCGACTCAAACTGCACCGACTCATATACCGCACTGACTCAAACTGCACCGACTCATATACCGCACCGACTCATATACCGCACCGACTCATATACCGCACCGACTCATATACCGCACCGACTCAAACTGCACCGACTCATATACCGCACCGACTCATATACCGCACTGACTCAAACTGCACCGACTCATATACCGCACCGACTCATATACCGCACCGACTCATATACCGCACCGACTCATATACCGCACTGACTCAAACTGCACCGACTCATATACCGCACTGACTCAAACTGCACCGACTCATATACCGCACCGACTCATATACCGCACCGACTCATATACCGCACCGACTCAAACTGCACCGACTCATATACCGCACCGACTCATATACCGCACCGACTCATATACCGCACTGACTCAAACTGCACCGACTCATATACCGCACTGACTCAAACTGCACCGACTCATATACCGCACCGACTCATATACCGCACCGACTCAAACTGCACCGACTCATATACCGCACCGACTCATATACCGCACCGACTCATATACCGCACCGACTCATATACCGCACCGACTCATATACCGCACTGACTATTCCAGACAGTGAGGAATCTGTGATTTTGACTTGTAGAAATACAGGAACGTGAGGAGGCCATTCAGCCCCTCGAGCGTGTTCCACCATTTAGTGAGATCATGGCTGATCTCTTGGTTTCATATTTAATACCCTTGCCTAACAAAAATCTATCAATCTACATTTAAATGACTGGGCTGAAAATTTGGCGTCTCCATTAGGGCCTCTGACCCTCCCTGCTTGATTTTGCAAGTCTCACTGCACCTGTATAATGCAAAGCATTGACCAGACCCACAGAAGCACAGAATATTTACAGAGCAGAAGGAGGCCATTCAGCCCATCATTTCTGCCCCAGCTCTCCAAACGAGCAATTCTGCTAATGCCTTTCCCCTGCCTCCTCCCCATAACCCTGCACATTCTTCCTTTTCATATAACTGTCTAATTCCCTTTTGAATGCTTCAGTTTAACCTGCCTCCACCACGTTCTCAGGCAGTGCATTCCAGACCTTAACCACTCGCTGCGTGAAAAAGTTTTTCCTCATGTCACTTTTGCTTCTTTTACCAAATACTTAAAATCTGTGCCCTCTCATTCTCGATCCTTTCACGAGTGGGAACAGTTTTTCTCTATCCACTTTGTCCAGACCCCTCATGATTTTGAAAACCTCGATCAAATCACCTCTCAGCCTTCTCTACTCCTAGGAAAACATAGAGTCATAGAGTTATACATCACAGAAACAGGCCCTTCGGCCCATCGTGTCTGTGCTGGCCATCAAGCACCTAACTATTCTAGTCCCATTTTCCAGCACTTAGGAAAACAGTTCTAACTTCTCCAATCTATCTTCAGAACTGAAATTCCTCATCCCTGGAACCAGTCTTGTGAATCTTTTCAGTACTCTCTCCTAAAGTCCGGCGCCCAGAACTGGACGCAATACTCCAGCTGAGGCCGAACTAGCGTCTTATACAAGTTCAACATAACTTCCTTGCTCTTGTACTCTATGCCCCCATTAATAAAGTCCAGGAGGAGCTGTTTTAATCAGCTAAATTTCTTTTTTGGGATCTAAAATGAATCTATGTTCAATAGGAACACATTTAACTCCATTCCAGAATTTAAAAACTTTCAGCCCCCTCCAGTTAAACATTTCTGAAACACTTCTCTGGACTCGAACATAGAAGATCTACGTTTCAGGTTTTAAAACTCTTATCCCGGATTTCCTCTCTCCCCCGCAGTCTCACCTCTAAGCTATCGTCTGCGTTCACCATCCAGCAGTCTGTCCATGTGGCCACGATAAGGAACCCGGCAGAAACCAGAGAGATGAAGAAAGCTACACACTGCAGCACTTCCCTCATTATAACCTGTCACAGCCTGGCCCGTTAAGGTATAGTCGGGGGTCACAAGTCACCCTGATCCCACCGAGGGCTCGCTCACTTTCTCTGCCAGAGACCTCCACTCCCTGCAAGCTCCCGTATGGAATGTCAGTCCAAACTGTCACCTGGCTATCAGGTGACTGCATCACCTGAACGGAGGCTGTAGCCAATCAGGTTGCTCCCATTTATACAAACCACGTTTTTTTTAAAGAGGTGAGCAAGTTAGCTGTAATTTCAAGGACATTGTATAGGACAACGGGAGGGCCAGAAGCAGCAGCGGGAAGCTGAGATGCAGTAAGAGGTTGTGGTTGGTGAATTATTATACAGATCCGAGCATTGGAGCATGAGAAGAGTTGACGAGCAAAAGATACAAAAGACAGAGATGAGTTGGTCGACAGGAATAGTGGAAATATCCAGGTCAGAAAAAAAAAATCAAGGATATAATACGAACATGACATCGACACAAAACAACGCTTGTGCAGAACATTCAAGAAAGGCAATTGCAATGGTTTGAGCACATTAAAAGAATGGAATTGGCTAGATTATCTTTCAGCACAGTGGCGCAGTGGTTAGCACCGCAGCCTCACAGCTCCAGCGACCTGGGTTCAGTTCCGGATACAGCCTGTGCAGAGGTTGCAAGTTCTCCCAATGACCGTGTGGGTTTCCGCCGGGTGTTCCGGTTTCCTCCCACAGGTAAATTGGCTATTGTAAATTGCCCCTAGTGTAGGTAGGTGGTAGGGAATATGGGATTACTGTAGGGTTAGTATAAATGGGTGGTTGATGGTCGGCACAGACTTGGTGGGCCGAAGGGCCTGTTTCAGTGCTGTATCTCTAAATAAAATAAATAAAATAAAATTTGATAAAGGCGTTTAAATCATGAATGGCTTAGATAGAATAAAGAAAGAGAATAAAGGATCTACCAGAGGGTATAGATTTAAGGTATTTGGCAAAAAAAATCAGAGACAACATGAGGAAAATCTTTTTTATGTAACGAGTGGTTAGGATTTGGAATGCACTGCCTGATAGGGTGGTGCAAACAATTCAATAGTAACCTTCAAAATGGAATCGAATAAATATTTGAAGGAGAAAAAAATTGTAGGGATTTGGGGAAAGACCAAGGGAAATGGGAATAAGTGGATCACCCTTCCAAAGAGCAGGCACAGATTTGATGGGCCAAATGGCCTCCTTTGCTGTACTATTCTATCACTCTATGATTCATGGCTGTGTGTACAGAGGCACATGGAATCAGAGACTAGGAATCCTGCAGCGAGACACTCACCTCCTGACTCCCCAAAGCCTGTCCACTATCTACAAGGGGAGGTGGTGGTGTAGTGGTAGTAACCCAGAGACCTAAAATATTGCTCTGGGGACATGGGTTCAAATCCCACCATAGCAGAAGGTGCAATTAGAATTCAATTAATAAAAATCTGAAATGAAAAACCTCGTCTAATATGACCAGAAAACCATTGTTGATTGTTGCTAAAAACCCATCTGATTCACTAAAGTCCTTTAAAGAAGGTGATCTGCTGTCCTTACCTGGTCTGGCCTACATGTGACTCCAAACCCACAACAATGTGGTTGTCTCTTAAATAGCCTAGCAAACCACTTAACTATATCTAACTGCTACAAAGTCAATAGGAATGAAACCGGATGAACCACTCAGCATCGACCTAGGCAGTGGAAATGACAACAGCAAACCCAGCCCCGTCGACCCTGCAAAGTCCTCCTTACTAACATCTGGGGCTTGTGCCAAAGTTGGGAGAGTTGTCCCACAGACTAGTCAAGCAACATAGTCATACTGACTGAATCATACCTTACAGACAACGTCCCAGACACTGCCATCACCATCCCCGGGTATGTCCTGTCCCACCGGCAGGACAGACTCACCAGAGGTGGTGGCACAGTGGTATACAGTAGGGAGGGAGTTGCCCTGGGAGTCCTCAACATTGACTCCGGACCCCATGAAGTCTCATGGCATCAGGTCAAACATGGGCAAGGAAACCTCCTGCTGATTAACACCTACCTACACACCACCCGCTCCCCCCCTCCCACTCAGCTGATGAGTCAGTACTCCTCCATGTTGAACAGCACTTGGAGGAAGCACTGAGAATGGCAAGGATGCAGAATGTACTCTGGGTCGGGGACTTCGATGTCAATCACCAAGAGTGGCTCAGTAGTAACACTACTGACCGAGCTGGCTGAATCCAACAGAACATAGCTGCTAGACTGGGACTGCAGTAGGTGTTGAGGGAACCAACAAGAGGAAAAAATATATTTGACCTTATCCTCACCAATCTGTCTGCCACAAATGCATCTGTCCATGACAGTATTGATAGGAGTGACCACCACACAGTCCTTGTGGAGACAAAGTCCTGTCCTCACATTAAGGATACCCTCCTTTGTGTTGTATGGCACTACCACTGTGCTAAATGGGATAGATTTCAAACAGATCTAGCAATGCAAAACTGGGCATCCATGAGGCGCTGTAGGCCATCAGCAGCAGAATTGTACTCAAACACAATCTGTAACCTCATGACCCAGCATGTCCCCCACTCTACCATTACCATCAAGCCAGGAGACCAACTCTGGCTCAATGAAGAGTGCAGGAGGGCATGCCAGGAGCAGCACCAGGCAAACCTCAAAATGAGGAGTCAGCCTGGTGAAGCTACAACCCAGGACGACTTGTGTGCCAAACTGCGTAAGCAGCATGTGATAGACAGAGCTAAGTGATCCCAAAACCAACGGATCAGATCTAAGCTCTGCAGTCCTGCCACATCCAGTCGTAAATGGTGGTGGACAATTAAACAACTAACTGGAGGAGGTGGCTCCACAAATATCCCCATCCTCAATGATGGGGGAGCCCAGCACATCAGTGCGAAAGATAAGGCTGAAGCATTTGCAACAATCTTCAGCCAGAAGTGCCGAGTTGATGATCCATCTCGGCCTCCTCCTGAAGTCCCCAGCATCACAGATGCCAGACTTCAGCCAATTTGATTCACTCCGTGTGATATCAAGAAACGACTGAAGGAACTGGATTCTGCAAAAGCTATGGGTCCTGACAATATTCCTGCAATAGTACTGACGGCCTGTGCTCCAGAATTTGCCGCGCCCCTAGCCAAGCTGTTCCAGTACAGCTACAACACTGGCATCTACCCTGTAATGTGGAAAATTGCCCAGGTATGTCCTGTACACAAAAAGCAGGACAAGTCCAACCCAGCCAATTACCGCCCCATCAGTCTACTCTCAATCATCAGTAAAGTGATGGAAGGTGTCATTGACAGTGCTATCAAGTACCACTTGCTTAGCAATAACCTGCTCAGGGCCACTCAGCTCCAGACCTCATTACAGCCTTGGTTCAAACATAGACAAAAGAGCTGAACTCTAGAGGTGAGGTGAGAGTGACTGCCCTTGACATCAAGGCAGCATTTGACCGAGTATAGCATCAAGGAGCCCTAGCAAAACTGGAGACAATGGGAATCATGGGAAAACCCTCCGCTGGCTGGAGTCATACCTAGCACAAAGGAAGATGGTTGTGGTTGTTGGAGGTCAATCATCTGAGCTCCAGGACATCACTGCAGGAGTTCCTCAGGGTAGTGTCCTAGGCCCAATCATCTTCAGCTGCTTCATCAATGACCTTCCTTCAATCATAAAGTGGGGATGTTCGCTGATGATTGCACAATGTTCAGCACCATTCGCGACTCCTCAAATACTGAAGCAGTCTGTGTAGAGATGCAGCAAGACCTGGACAATATCCAGGCTTGGGCTGATAAGTGTCAAGTAACATTCACGCCACACAAGTGTCAGGCAATGACCATCTCCACCAAGAGAGAATCTAACCATCTCCCCTTGACAGTCAACGGCATTACCATTGCTGAATCCCCCACTATCAATTTCCTGGGGGTTACCACTGACCAGAAACTGAACTGGAGTAGCCATATAAATGGCTACAAGAGCAAGTCAAAAGCTTGGAATCCTGAGGCGAGTAACTCACCTCCTGACTCCCCAAAGCCTGTCCACCATCTACAAGGCACAAGTCAGGAGTGTGATGGAATACTCTCCACTTGCCTGGATGGGTGCAGCTCCAACAACACTCAAGAATCTCAACACCATCCAGGACAAAGCAGCCCACTTGATTGGCACCCCATCTACAAACAAACATTCACTCCCTCCACCACCGACGCACAGTGGCAGCAGTGTGTACCATCTACAAGATGCACTGCAGCAACGCACCAAAGCTCCTTGGACAGCACCTTCCAAACCCGCGACCTCTACCACCTAGAGGGACAAGGGCAGCAGATGCATGGGAACACCACCACCTGCAGGTTTCCCTCCAAGCAACACATCATCCTGACTTGGAACTATATCGCCGTTCCTTCACTGTCGCTGGGTAAAAATCCTGGAACTCCCTTCCTAACAGCACTGTGGGTGTACCTGCCCCACATGGACTGCAGCGGTTCAAGAAGGCAGCTCACCACCACCTTCTCAAGGGCAATTAGGGATGGGCAATAAATGCTGCCCACATTTCATAAATGAATTTTTAAAAATTCAAAAAAGAGGACAAGGCAGATCAAGGAAGCACTGGAGAGACAATCTCAGGAGCGACTGGTCACAGAAAGGGACGAGGATGACTGAAGCAGCCAGGCTAGCTCAGAACCAACAGCAAAGTTGATTCTTTGGGACCCATCATCTCAGTTGAGCTATTGGACTGGAGTTCAGATGTACTTGAGGGGAAATTCAGGCACCTGGCATTGACAGGCCAACAAGACTACCAATTCCCCCAACCTGTTAGAAAGTTCAAAAATTATTTGAGATGATAATCCTTATTGGTGACAGTGGTTATATTTTATTCAGTATAAGTATGTCCTGACACATGCTAATGTCTGAGCCATGGTATCAAAGCACAACAGCATTACCATTACACCCAGGGTAGAAGTGCGATCTCCACCTAATTACATCCTGGTCGTGCCCTTGCATCAGTTAGTGTTCACGTAATACCACGACAAGTTCTGTGCTCAGGAAATCTCCTTTAATACTTTCTTTACACCAATTAGTACCTCGCTATTATTTGAACGGCCCAATTACAAATGATATCATTTATCCATCTGCCTGCCCAAGCCAGGTCAAACTCTCAGGATCTCTAGCTTCCCGCAGTCAGACTCCTATCAGGTGGTAAAGGTTTTAATGCTCGTACCTGCCAAAGCAAGGGAAACATAGTGGCCTTGGCACCCAGTGTCTTGAATAGGTTTCAAGGCACTATTGTTTCTCTGACCTCTATCTGGGCCTTTGGAATTCTGCCAAGGTGTTGACCTTTCAGTTTCACAAACAGGATTACAATTATAGTTCAGTATAAGATTCAGTAGAGCCATAGAGTCATTACGGCACAGAAGGAGGCCATTCAGTCCATTGAGTCCATGCCGGCCAGCTAAAGCAAAACAATGAAATTAAGGAAGTGTATA